>NC_136010.1:4753936-4951436 GCF_048128805.1 Centroberyx gerrardi
TGTATAGTAGTTGTGTAATGAGATATGCAATCAAACAAGTTTCCCCTGCAGGAGGAAGCTGCCTGCAGGCAACAGTGTCAGTAGATCTCTCTGTCTGATACCTAAGGCTGGGCAATAAATCAGTAATAGCTTTATCGTCTTTCAATAGAGTCATATTGTGATGAAGTAATGATAGTCTAAGATGATGTTAAAAAGCAAATACTAATTAAAATCTCTCACAAAATGAGAACTGAAACAAATTAGGCAATATTTTGAAATGTGTAGATGTACACAGAGAAATGCAACAAATGCAAACATAGCAGAAACAGGGAAAAAAAGCATCCACCAAAAGAGAATGACCATATTTGACTACAAACAAATTAATAAAATTGCAAAATCATAATGTTAGCAGGTAAAGCAAGTGTTTATTTTGGTTGTGGCTTAAAAAGAATAGGTAGTTAGCTACTCGCATTTCCTCAGGTAAGTTGTTCCAAACAAATGCTTGATCACCTTTTGACTTTAGTCTGGACTTGTTGTGTAGACTAAATATGTTTGTGAGAGAGAGAGAGAGAGGGAGGTGAGGGAGGGATAGAAATGGAGGGAGAGGAAGGAAAAAGCAAGGAGAAGAGAGAAAGAGAGACTCTGGCATTGTATGTTGGATATAAAGGGCATCTCTGACACTGTTGTAATTGTTCTGTGCCTCTGTTGATAAAGACTGTCTGTTGTTTGATACTGCAGCATCTCATGAGCTCATACCCCCTCCCTCCCAACCACTACATTGCAATGGCAACAATGTACAGACACAGGCGGGCTATAGTACCATATGCAGCAAGGGGATTTCACTGTATCGATGAATACATATTAGACAACATCTCTTTACTGTGTTCAAACATGCTGCATGTATATTTATCCTTCGGGTTCAGCAGTATACAAGTTATAGGCCTGTTTGCATGTTGTGTTCACACTTGCTGCGCTTCAACTGGTCTTTACATTCATTCAAAATTCAAATTATCCTTCAGCTATTGGGTCAAGCCTGCAAGCAGTTCGTTTTTAAGGTTGGGATATGACCCCAACAATGGATGCAACCATTCTCCTAGCATTGTTTTTAAGACGATTACCCTAACCCTGTTGTCTTTCAAATAAAAGCTGTAGAGAACTGAGAAGCTTTGAATGGCCTGTAATCAACTTCTCGTCCCTTTTGTGCTTGCCAGGCAGAACAAAATGAAATCACATCAGTAGGGAAACAAGGAAGCACACAAATCTGATTGGCTGTTGACAACCGCTGACGGCAAAAAATCAGCCATGGCTAACTTTTCTTGGCCGACAAGCTTGTTGAGCGTCCACACATCAGTTCAGTTTCCTTGCTCACTCAGATCTATAGGAAATGAGTGGACTTCCGGTGACTTGTTGGCTGTATTGCTCGCAGTGGAGCGCAGGGTTATAGTAGCTCTGAACCTTGTTAGTTTGCGACCCCCAAAACCATGACCCTGCTTTGCAAATGTAAACATGCAAAATCAAATTCTGACACCAAAAGATCATTTTCATTTTCCCTTTTCAGACTTTTTTTATTGATCAGTTACTAGAAGAAGCCTAGAGGCTGCAAATCTATTCATTATTTCACAACAAGAAAAAGGCGTTTATCGGTCCCTTCCTGTCTTCCAGAGTTCTGGGGTGACATCGCCAAAGACTTCTTCTGGAAGACCAAGCACACGGGCCAGTTCCTCGACTACAACTTTGACGTGACCAAAGGAGAAATCTTCATCAAGTGCATGGAGGGAGCCTCCACCAACATCTGCTACAACCTCCTGGACCGAAACGTCCATGAACGGAAACTAGGCGACAAAGTGGCCTTCTACTGGTTAGTGTGTGTGTGTGTGTGTGTGTGTGTGTGTGTGTGTCAGCTATATGAAGGGTGTTGCCACCATCATCTCTAGTTATGGTAAAATGCACTGACCGCATACTAGGTGACAAAATGGCATTGTACTGGTTAGTATGACAATATGTCTGTGGTTACAACACTGTGTGTGTGTGTGTGTGTGTGTGTTTGTGAGACAGAGTATTAGGTGTGTTTGGTTTGTGTTTCATCAAGCTCTTTTTCTCACTTCTTTCGTTTGGCTCCATACTTCAGTGTGTTATAGAGAGAGTGTGTGTGTGTGTGTGTAAGAGAGAGAGAGTGTGAGTGAGTGAGTTGTGCTTGCTCAACTCATGCATGTGTTTCCATGTGTGTGTGTGTGTGTGTGTGTGTGTGTGTGTGTGTGCTCACATGCACTAGTGAGGGTTGAGGAATGAATTCAAGTCAGTAGAATGATCTTGTGTGTGTTGGGTTTGTGCCTGCATTTCCTAATTCATGAGAAAGTGTGTGTGTGTGTTTAAAGGGGGCCTCTGATGTAGTTAAAGCCCTCTCTCTGTCTCTGGTGGGTTCCATGCTTACATGCTTGAGGTTCTCTCTGTGTGTGTGTGTGTGTGTGTGTGTGTGTGTGTGTGTGTGTGTGTTTTGAGGGGCCACTGAGGTAGTCAACCTCCCCCCTCTGTCTCTGGTTGGTCCATTGCTGTGGCTCCATGCTATGAGGGGGTTGCCTCTGTGGAACAATAGGATTGAATGCCAACAGAGGCTTCAGATGGTCTGAATGGAGCTACAGTCATCCTCATTCCTTTGTCTCTCTCTCTTTCTCACACACATTCTCTCATCTTTCTTCCTTCTTCTTTCCATCAGCTCTGTTTCCATCTCTCTCCCTCCCTTTTTATTTCAATAATCCTCAACGATTTAATTGAAATAAATGTCCTGTAAATGTTCTTGAAAGCGTCTAAACAGCCGGTGTCTGGTAGGTCTTCCCCGGGAAAAATCCTGTGTCGCACAGGAAGTGATGCGTCTGACGTTTTCCGGTTTGTTTGGAATAAACAGAAGAAGAAGAACTGGGTAGTTAGCATGAGCAGCGATAGCCACGGTGGCTGAGCAGACAAAGAGAAGAGCGCCACCTACAGAAACTCAAACTTCACCGACAGAAACTCCAAGCTCCGCCCACACTGTTTGATTGACAGGTGGTCTCTGGGAAGTGCAGTGCAGAAACACCACTGGCTGACAAAATAAATAAAAAGATGATCTCGCTACTTTAATCTCGTCTCTGCTGCTCTGTCCGTCTTTACGTTGCTCAAACATATTCTCATGTATTTCTACATGCTCACTCTTTGTTTTTCTCTCTTTCTTCCAATTTCTTTAATCTTTTGTTGTTTTCTCTCTCAAACTTTCATTCTTCCATTTTGCTGCTCCATCTCTTTCCATTTTCTCCCTTTCCTGGTTCACTTTCTTTCATAAAAACACTCCCCATGCACTTGTGCTCCTGTGTGTCCCGAAGCACACTCTTCTCCCGTATTTTTCTCTCTCTCTCTCACACACACATCCCTCTTCATCATCTTCCTTTCTTCCTTCACTCCCCCCCCCCTTTCCTCTTTTTTCTCAGCACTCCAATGTCCCTCTGTCTAAGTGAGTGCTTTCCTCCAGCCTTCCTTGTCTCTTTTGCTCTCTCTTGTGTCATTTGCCTCGGGTCATCGATGTCTCCTGATATGAATAGTGAAGCCGCAGAGAGGAAGGCCGTCGGACCACACGGGGCTTTTTAAAGCAGGGTTATCCCGGGATAGGATGGGGGGAGAAAATGGGAATGAATGGTTGAATACAGCGGTGATACCAGACAGAGCATCCCGTACTGCGATTATGGGTACGGCGGTGATGCAAAATTACTTTTTGTCAACGGTTACCAAAAGCATGTGACCCACCTGAAAAGTTTACTCCAAAGTAGGGCTGAAAGATATTGATTCAAAAATCTAGTTGCGATTATTTGACAGAATATTGCGATTTTAACTGCGATTCAACATTTTCTTGTCATAATTTTTTTTAGAACTTACAAATAGTTTATAGAAAAGTGATTTTGTTAAAAAAAAAATAGATGTCAGTGTGCAGGATTTACTGAGTTTGAGTGTGATGAAAGGTTTTCACCAATATTGTACTTGATTCATGGACCAAAGATAACCTGCAGCTCTAAAACACCTTGTTCAGAAATCCATTTTGGATGCTGCTCTCTCTCTCTCTCTCTCTTAAGCAATTAATTGCAGCCTCTGCGATTTGGAAATTGCAGAAGTTCATATTGCAATTTCGTTTTTTTTTTAAATTTTATTTCATTGTTCAGCTCTACTCTGATGTAAGAATACAGGCCTAGATCAGGATGCAGCGATATTGGGGTAACTCGCTCCCTGGTTACCACGAGAGAGACGGCACAGCTGCCAGTAACTTTGGCTGGCCGTGCTGTACGGGGAAATTAACATGCAGATTGACCGATCAGATTGCTTGGCCGAAGATACCCGTTGTATAATTAATAGCGGATCTGATTAATTTGAGAAGAGCAGAATTCGTACAGGAAGGAATAAATGGTCCTACTTATGCTAAACGCTGGATGTGTGAAAATCTGTTTTGCTGTGGTTGGGTTATTTAAAGATGGCAGAATGGATAGTCAGGGCTTTCTTCAGTTGATACTGATATAGCTTGATATTATCGTCACAGACTAAATTTCTTCAAAAAACATTTTATGCGTGTAAATGCACTTCACAAACGATTTTGATTCTAGTTGTGGATAATCTGATGACCAGTAAATGTAACAGATATGCATGGAGAAGTGAGGGAAAATTCACTAGTCCAGTACACATTTATTTTGTGTTTTGTTAGTGATGTAATGTCAGCAGTTTCTACTTTTATATTTGGTTTTCGCTGCTGGCAACAGACTACAAATAAAGAGCGACTGGTAGTGATGCTGTCTCCCATAAACACCTACATGACCCATGTGGATCTACTGGTCGGGTATTAAGTGATCAATGGGTATTTTTTTTTTTTAAGCCACCCAGAGGGAAGAGTCTATTATAGGATGGGTTATGTAGGGTAAGCCTATGTTTGTCACTGGTAATGAGTGGAGGATCTTTGAAGTTGAGACCCCACTCCCAGCTGTGTCGACCCTCTGACCCAACCACTCACACTCTGCAATTTACAACCACAGAGAGAGGGCAGCGCGTCCCCATCCCTTCTCAGTGGACTCCATTTAGTGCTGAAACGACTCATCGATTAGTCTATTGACAGAAAATGTATCAATTATAATTTTTATAATCAATTGTTTTAGTCATTTATCAAGTAAAAATACCAAACATTTGCTGGTTACAGCTTCACAAATGCTAAATTTTGCTTGTTTTTTTCTGTTTCATATCATTATAAATTTAATACTTTGGGGAGATTTGGCTGCTGGTCAGACTAAGTAAGAAATTTGAAGAGACACTTTGGGCTCTGGGAACTTGTGATGGGCATTTGTCATTATTTTTGACATTTTATAAACTAAATTATTAACTGATTTAATCGAAAAAATGATTGATAGATTAATCGATAATGAAAATAATCATTAATTGCAGCCCTAGACTCCACTAGCTTGGACTAGAAGGATAGATTTGTCTTTCCTCTTAAACAGTGTGATCGGCCCACCGCTGATCAGATTGCCGATTGAAACATTTCACCCAGACTTTCTACTAACATCGACACATCATGTAAACGGTGAAACCGCGATCGATGTTTATCGGCAGACTGATTGGTGGCTGTTCGATCGCTGCACCTCTAGTAAAAAGTACTAAAAGCACTAAAAGAAAAGTTTTAAGTAGGTTTGATATTAACTTTCCTCTTGGACAAAATAAAAAGCAGAAGTTTTATCTCCTCTGCTCTTGTACAAAGAAGTCTGCCGATTTACGTAATTTCCCCCTTTCATTTTTTTTTTTTACCCAGAGTCCCCTCTTCTGTCCGGGGGGGAAACCACTGAATGCTTTTTTAGTTCCATACAGGCTGGGTATGCTAACAGCCAGGGCATTTCAAATGGAGTTTGTGTTTTTTCATTTTGTTCCATTTTGTAATGTGCTAGACTTTTTTATGTGATGTCCTCATGATCTCCATGGTCCTGAAAGAGAGAGAGAGTGTGTGTGCGCGTGTGTGTGTGTGTGTGTGGGATCTCCTTACTGATACCGGATAGCAGTGTTGTTTTCTGTCCCTGAGCCTCAGACAGACTGACATCCAAACCCTGAGTGTTGAAAATGTGTTTTACTGTTGAGTATTTATAGGTGTGTGTAATGGTACTTGACTGGTGCGTGCGTGTGTGTGTGTGTGTGTGTGTTTGTAAATGTGTGTACGTGACATTATCACTTCTAACATTTCCAAACAGACTAGCTGGGCAAAGAACCTTGTCCGGTGACCTTCATTTAAGTGTGTGTGTGTGTGTGTGTGTGTGTGTGTGTGTGTGTGTGTGTGTGTGTGTGTGTGTGTGTGTCCCAGCATGGGTAACAGTCAGTAATAGAACAGAAAGCAGGTCAGAACTTCAGAAACCGAAACCCAAATGAAAGTTATTTATAAAGCGTTTATAATAAACCCATATGTTTCAGAGTGCTGTACAGAATAGAAAAGACAAACACTAAATACAGAATAAAGACAACAGACAACCAACACTTACCAGGTTTTTGAGATTTGAAGCAACAGCTGCGATTGTGTTTCTATCCGCAGGTCTTTGCTTTACTAAACACAATTGAACTTCATGTCCCTTAGCAATTCATTACCTGCTGTCCTTTTTCTCATTCAGCCAATTTGTAGTTTCAAAACTTTCATTAGCAATGTTCAATCAGAAATAGGCTGGTTTTGCCAGTTTTGTGTCTTTATTTTTGTTTTAAAATTGGTCTTAATTTCAACTCCATTTTGCGCTCTGAAACCTGCCGATACCCTCTGTGTGTGTGTGTGTGTGTGTGTGTGTGTGTGTCTAGACTTGAGTCATTGTGAGAAAATTACCATGTTGTCCTTATCAGAGCTGATTCATTGACTCTGAGGTGGTGTGACTTCAGCTTGATAGCAGAGTAGGTCACTGTGTTACAGACGGTTATTTTCCAGATAATTTTTATGGCGTTGTTGTCTTCAGTGTACAGTGCAGAAGGAAAGCTGGAGGAGAGGGAGGCTACAGTCACATTTAATGCTTCAGGATACATTCAGCGACAAAAATTAGATTTTGCTCGCCTTGCTATCAGCTCCTCAAAACAAGATATTGAAGTAGCCAGGCTCAACCCAGCAACACTTATAAGGTGTTAAAAGGTGGAGAAGGTGAGGATACACATAACTGACATTTTGAGGCCAAGTGTGGACATACAGCGATGTGATCCCCCCCCCCCCAACCACACACACACATACACACACACACTTTGACAATAGAGACGAGTAAGCCAGCTGTTCAGATCAGAGATCCATCAGAAATGTCTAGTGCAGAGGTAATATACTATATCTTCACCATGCTAAGTACTGGAGTAATAATACTACTTTGTCATTTGATTTTTAAAAAAATCATACTTGCATCCCTCTTAAAAGTAGGGCTGCAACTAGAGATTATTTTCATTAGCGATTATTTTTTTTGATTAATTATTTAATCTATAAAATGTCAAAAATAATGATAAATGCCCATCTTAAGTTACCAGAGATTATTAAAATTGCCGACTTAGTCTGACCAGCTGCCTAAAAACCACAAAGTACTAATGCATATCTTAGCATTTGTGAAGCTGTAACTTCAACTTCTGTACTTGTTGAATGAGTAAAACGATGTTGAAATTAGAATCGATTAACTCGATCGACTAATCGATTAATGGACTAATCGTTTCAGTACTACTTTAAAGTGATAGTAAGTAGCCATGCTAAATGTATGTAGACTGTACAGCTCAGATAGCTTAATGGAAAACACTATCAAGGCCGGAGCTTTGTCATAGTTTCATAGTTATTCTGTTAATGCAACTCCCACTGGCTGCCATTGCCAAGCAGGGCATGCTAGCACACACACACACACACACACACACACACACACACACACACACACACACACACACACACAACTGGGAGACACATGCATGCAAACACACACGTACACCACTGAGAAACACACCCCACTGGATTGCACATGCATACACACTCCCTCACTCTACTGCTGGGAGACACACACACACACACACATACACACACACACACACACACACCAGCCTTCCCGGACTGCTGTTTTACCATCATGGCTCAAGTGTAAGCTGGAAGGCCTTGCCAGTAACTAATGCTGAAATCAAGATATTTTGCAATCTTTATTTTTGTTAAAGTTCTCTTCGTTTTGTATTGGAAGCCTGTGGAAGGCGAGGCTGATGAAACTGTGTGTGTGTGTATTCCTGTCCCGCTGTTTTTGCTCTGCAGCTATCAGCCAATGCAGAACAACACACACAAAACTGACCAAATGTGACATATTCATCTTTTCGGTGCTCATTAAAATATGTAGGTTAGGGTATTTTTTTTTTGGAAGGGTTTTTCCCACGATTTTCAGGCTTGTTTAACATACTCACCCTGATTTCTTGTTTCTTTCTGTTGTTTTTCTGTTTTACTTCACTGTCTTCCCCGTGCATACTAGAGGATCCTGCCCTGCCTCGTAAAGGATGCCTCAACATGTCATCTTACCTCGCTCGACTCTTACGCAATCAATACACCTTTTATTTTGTTCTCCCCCCCCCCTTTCCTTGTGCTCTCTTGGAATAGTATAGTATAGAAACGTTATTGTCCACAGGTGTAGAAATTCACCTTTCACTGTAGTAGAAGCTAAAGCAGACGGACGAGATGTAATTAATCAAATGCCACAAGACCCGGTGACAACACAACAGAGCTGCCTGGATATATTCCAGCTCGTGTTTACTAAAAAAGTGCTCTTTGTTCTGTTACTGTCTCTCTTTCTCTTACTGTTGCTTTCTCATGCTTGTACTTGTTCTTGCTCTCTTTCTCAATCTCTCTCCATCTTTAGTTTGTCACTCATCCTTTTCTCCTGAGCTCTTCCTCTCTTGCTCTCATCCTTCCCCTCTCACTCACTCACTCACCCCATCTCTTACTTGTTTCTTGTAGGAAGGTAACGATATGTTTATTTTGAGGCCGATACTGTTGTCCGATATTTTCCTACCCATATTGGCCAATACTGATATGCGTTTTTGTAAGAATCTTCGTAAGATATTTAAGTGGTTTTTTTTTTTAAACAAAAGACTGTCTTCGTTTTATTTTGTTGCTGATATGACAGTTGTATTAAGTGACACGCTCCTAGAAAAAAAGCTCACAAAAAAGGGCCAAGTATCAGCAGATAAAATAATATCGGACCGATATTGTTTTTTAAAGCTCATATCGGCCGATACCGCTCCCTAGTTTCTAGTAATAATTCTTCTTCTACCTGAGCGCTCTCTCCCCTGAGCGCTCTTTCACTTGCGCTCTCCATCCGTCTTTTGCGCTCTTCTCTCCTGCTCTCTTCCCCTCTCTCTCCCATCTCCAGCTTGTCAGTCATGCTTTTCAGTTTGTGGACTGTGATGCTGAGAGACAGGCTGGACGACGCTCACTTAAGATCGCGGCTGTATTTAATAATCTATAGAGGCACCGCTGTCACAACTCATTTACTTCACTGTCTGTTCTTGAGACATTGTTATTAGTCCACTAGGCTTACCCGTATAAGTTGAGCGCGCGTGTGTGTGTGTGTGTGTGTGTGCAAGTACGTGAGCTTAAGTGATGCAAGCACATAGTTCCTTAAATGTCCAGGCTTATTTTCAGTTGTGAAAAGGGGAAAGTTTAGATAAGATGAGTTTCACAACTGGGCTAAAGTTTCACTAAACCAAGGGGTGAGCAGGCACAAAGTGGAATAGAGGTTTGTGGGTTTTTTTTTTCGGCCTGTATAGGATGAAACTGCTTGTCTGTGGTTGTGATGAGTGTGGTAAAAGTGACAACCTTTTGAAGTGAGACCTCTGTGTGTGTGTGTGTGTGTGTGTGTGTGTGTGTGTGGGCACAGTTTCAGGTGGAAGAAAACGAAGTCTGGTTTTGCAATGAGTCACTTGCAGACACTGATGTTTCGTAAGCATGTTGCTATTGTTTATTTTAGAGCTGGTAAGAAGCCAGGAGTTGAGATGACGGTTATCAAAAGAGAATATGGTTTGTTTGTTAATAAGTGTTCTTGTCTGTCTGTTTAATGTTTATTTCAGGGAAGGTAATGAGCCCGGAGATGAGTTGACAGTGACCTACAGAGAGCTGCTGCAGAGGGTCTGTCAGTTCGCCAATGTGCTCAAGTCCCAAGGTAAGTCGCTACAGCAGGGGGTGAAACAGGGTGGGAAATTAGCTCCAGTCACACGCAAAATGCTAGTTATTTTTTCTGTGGCTGATGCGTTTGTCTACTCTCCCAGCTGCTGTTGCAGGTAACCAATCATTATTTCAAGATCTTCTTTTTAAAGCTACAATATGCAGCTTTTCGCCTTGAGGCAGCAAAGTGTGTTGTTTAGTCCCGCCCTCCCCCCTCAGTTGGTCAAGTTCCCAACCAAAAACTTGCCGATCATCTTGATGAGCTGTCATCTAGGTCAATATTACCGCTTATCGTCTTTCAATAGAATCAAGTCTTTTTATTAGCTTTTTAGGTGGTACAAAATACATCATACAATTTATAAGTGATACACAATTCTGTCGTCTGAATTAATGATAAAGCAACTACTAGTTAAAATCTCACAAAATGAGATCTGAAACAAATTACGCGATATTATTTGAAAATGAAGAGTTCTTTAGGATTATCGTGATTTTATTTTGGTCCATATCGCCCAGCCCTACTGTCATCTCTCCTGAGGCTGAGGTAACTGGCAACCATAAAGCCTCCACAGGTGCTGAAGAAGCAGGCGGTGAACGCAGCCAGTCTGCAATTAAAAAAACCCCAACGATTCCCATGTTCACCATGATTATGAATGGACTATGACTTCCTTCTGCTGTGGCTGTTAGCCTCACCTTGATAGATACAACCCAGCTCACTGCTGGCCACGCCCATATGACACGCCCACAGAAAGCAGTAGTGATTCTAGAGCTGCAACGATTAATCGATTAGTTGTCAACTATTAAATGAATCGCCAACTATTTTGATAATCGATTAATCGGTTTGAGTAATTTTTTAAGAAAAATAAGTCAAAATTCTCTGATTCCAGCTTCTTAAATGTGAATATTTTCTGGTTTCTTTACTCCTCTATGACAGTAAACTGAATATCTTTGGGTTGTGGACAAAACAAGACATTTGAGGACGTCATCTTGGGCTTTGGGAAACACTGATCGACATTTTTCACCATTTTCTGACATTTTATAGACCAAACAATTAATCGATTAATCGAGAAAATAATCGACAGATTAATCGACAATGAAAATAATCGTTAGTTGCAGCCCTAAGTGATTCCCAGTTGTATTTAGCAGGTGACCTCATATTCAAACACAAAAACTGGGCATTTTCCATGCTGTATTGATGTTTATTGTACTGTATGGCAGTGTAAAAACAGTGGAAATGTATCTTTGTCTCTCCCCCTAACCTGTCTGTCCACCTGTGTCTCCAGGAGTGAAGAAGGGCGACCGTGTGTCCATCTACATGCCCATGGTGGTGGAGCTGGTAGTAGCCATGTTGGCCTGTGTCCGCATCGGAGCTGTACACTCCATAGTGGTGAGTTGGAATTATTTCATAAAATAAAGATTATCATCATCATCATCATCATATGGCTTATCTTCTATATCCTTTCTTTTTTTCTTTTTGGAGAACTGCTCATGAGGTTTTCGCTTTATATGTATTTTTCTCCCCAACGTGCCGATCACATATTACTATATTCCTCTGATTTTATGTGTTGTTATTTCCAGTTTGCAGGTTTCTCTGCTGAGTCTCTGTGTGAGCGGATCCTGGACTCGCAGTGTTCGCTGCTCATCACAGCAGGTGAGTTGCAGGAAAAAAAAAAACGATGATGCAGGTTTCCCCTAGAATACCTGGAAGGCCTGATGGCAGAATTGTGAAATACTCCATCCATCCCTACATCAATTTAATGCTAAAATACAGCAGGGTAGCATAGTGAGAAGCGCCCTGTAACGGGAGAAACTGGACGAGGGTGCAAAAAAACAACATTTTTCATTTGGGAGATCAATAAAGTATCACAAAAAATGAAAAATATAGATGCACCCCAGCTAACCCAAGCCTTTTTAGTAATGTTGGACAGTTTTTTCAGTGTCTAGGCCAGCTGTTGAGGCAAAATTACCCAGTGGCCTGTAATACGGGGGGGGGGGGAATCATGTAATGAACAATTTGTCAAGGGAATTCACACATCCAAGAGGCTAGATGAGGCAGTGGACTAGTTTGTTTTTAAACAGCAGTCTAGACGAGTACCAGGCCGTTATTCTGGGTCAGACAACATCTACAGTACCAGAATTTGGCATATGTTCATCTGCCACAGACATAAGCCTTGCATGATGAAACTGGTCTGCAAATGTTTTATAGAACAGTTCAGTACATCTGTATTTGATATAGCTGATTAGTCTAAACATAGGGCTGGGCGATAATTCAATATTAACGTTTATCGTCTTTCAGTGGAATCGTATCGCGATGATATGGTGATTTTGTGACGCACAATTCTGCTGTCTGAACTGATGAGAACAAGTACTTTTTATTTAAAAACTGACGTATAAAACATTTTAAGGAGTATTATTTGAAAATTTCAGTTTTGTTTGACATCACACCCAACATTACCATTCAGCTCAATGGGATGAACATTAATTTGACTATTTAACATGTGATTGGACATACGTGAACCATATCGTGATATATATCAATATCAAAAGAATCCTCATGATTATCGTGATATTGATTTCAACCATATCACTCAGCCCCGTTTGATATGGACAGTGCATATTAATGAACATTTAAAACCAAATGTAAATATACCAGATTTAGCCACCAGGCAAATTTTCATCTGTTGTCCCATGGCAGGTTGATGTCACAGTTAAAAATATATGTCACAGTTTAATGAATCCGCATAAAATAATTATAGTGTAGCCTATTAAAAAGGTTGGATGGGAAGAGAGGAAAAAATAGAGAGAGAAAAAAAATCAACATCAATCATAACCATTCAAATTAGTACTAGCACTAAATGCATAGAGAACAACACATAACATACAGACAACACAGCCAGAGGTTTTTTATGATAAATATTAAATTAGGTTTTTAATGTTAAAATATCTAGACAACTGTGTTATTCTGCACAGGTGTAGCGCACATAGTATTTCATTCATTCACTTGACCTGAACGGTTCAAAGGAGCGGCTGGAGGAGCCGGTAGCCGAGACGAGGCGCCAAGTTGTGAGCAGCAATGAAAGTCTTATTAGCTGGATTACAGCGTCTGGGGATATAGCCTGTTAATCCACTGGGTTACTGACCTGAGTGTGGAGACCCTCTGTAGACACACACACACACACACACACACACACACACACAGAGTTACTATACATTTATATTTGTCCACACACACACACCCACACCCCTCCCCAAGTACTCAAGAGACTATATATATACATACACACAGACAGACACACACACACACACACACACACACACACACACACACACACACTTCTCACTCATAGAGGTCCTGTAAGCCGATCATAGAGTCTTTAGCCGGGGCCTTTTCATTGTGACTGGCAGTGTTGTCATAGGGTTTTACTGCCTTGTAAAGAGGGTTACAGGAGGCTGAATGGTGAAATGGAGCTAAACTCTCTGCTGGGTCTCATTCAGTTTCACTAGATAGAAGTGTGTAGACTATCTAAACTGCTCATGAAACAGCAGGGATCAAGAAGACCATGCCTTACTCGGGGAGTTGTTCATTCGGAGCAGCAATGAATTATTCCTGCTTTTTACCTCCGCCAAGGAGGTTATGTTTTCGGTGCCGTTTGTTTGTTAGCAGGATTACGGGAAAAACTACTGGCCCGATTTTCATGAAACTTTGTGGAAGGGTGTAGCATGGGCCAAGGAAGAACCCATTAAATTTTGGAGCGGATCCGGATCCGACTCACGAACAAGCAATAATAGCACGAACCTTGGCGGAGGTCTGCGCTCTCCGAGTGCCCTTCTAGTTTTTTAGGCGTTTAACTGGCGCTTTTATGCAGAGTGACTTACAATGAGTCCAACAGTAGAATAAACTTGTCCTGGGAATATTCTTGTGACCCTAGAATGATCGTGACGGAGAGAAGTGTGAGGGAAAAGAAAAAAGAGGCACCTGAGCTGCTTAATGTCCTCCCATAATCACCGTGATATACTGATCATAACCAGTTACGCTAATGAGGTTATTAATTAAGATGATTAATGCATTGATTTGCAGATATTTCTATGTCAACGCGCTTGTCTTCACATAAGACGTGGGTGGTATTAATATGAACTTTGTATCTTAAAGAGTTAAGGAGTTATAGTCGTTTAAAGGGAAACTTCGCCGGGTAATGTCCGGGTGATGCAAAACGCGTCATCCGGCGGACTTTGGGGATCGGCCTTAGACTACAAACTACGTTTCCGCATTTTCTGTAGTGGTGCCTTCAAGGACGGTAAAATGTGGGTCTCCCAAAACACTCCTGTCCCATGCTACGCTAGTGACAGGGAAAAGCAGACACTAAAATATCATACTACTAAATACTTTAAAATATCAGTATATTTGGAAGAAAACTAGTTTCATGATACGAGGCCGAATATCGCACTGTTGAATCAGACACAACAGAGTCTGGAAGAGGAAGCGACCACCGGACCGGAGCGACGTTTCAGCCGCAGCTAAGCTAAACTGACAAAACAGAGTGTGGAGGAGAGGGCGACCACGGGAGCTGTAACAGCGTCAGCCGAGAGAGAAGCGCCTGCAGCCGGGGGAGGCTGAACACCTGTGAGCGCCCGGTGATGGTCGTCAGGGGGACAGACAGAAAACTTCACGGTGCTTTGGTGAACCTGACTTTGTTTTCTGACAGAATATTATATCGGACTTTGCCAACTCTGAATACAGAACAACAGCGAACAGCGACTGTGTTAACTTTACCTGTAACTTGCGGCTACATCCAGCGGCACCGTTCAGCACTCGGTCAGTTGATCCACATAACGTAACTGACTCCAGAGCGCTGGTTTGTTTTATGATCCTTTGAAAACGGGTGCAATTTATCCAGACTCGATGAGGAAAAACGTTTTGTAAATGGAAAATAAGCCTCAGTAAAGAGATATAATGCTGCTTTGTCTCTGCTAACTTTGTCTTTGGTGCTACGCTGGCCGTGAACACACCGTCAAGAGTCAGTGACGCGCGCAATGCATTCTGGTTGTTGTAGGATTCCCCCTTAAGAGCGATATGGGGAATCTACAGCCGTTTTCTCTGGTCATAGGGCTCCAATTTCAAAAATAATTGCACATTTCTACTACATGGGTGACCTAGTTTTAATAAATCATCATATTCACAGCAGTGAAATAGGCCTTTAAATAAAAATCTGTTCATTAATATGCAAATATATGCAGCAAGGTGCTCCAAAATCTAATCAGATAATTTGCTTTATAGAGGTGTTACTGGGTTCTCAAGAATATCTACACACAGACAGATGCCAACATAAAAATAAACTGTAAGGAGAGGGGAAGGAGCTTTTTTTCGGAGCAATTGCTGAATACAGAAGGGGGGATTTGATTTAGTGGGGAGGCGTTTTTATTCCCTGCATTTGTCGGTACGTTGCTGTCAATCGATGTCGCAGCATCCTTCTGCAGCCATCTTGCCAAAGACATTTGGCGTACGCATTTTACATCCCTCTAAGTTTGATTTAGCATTCAGTTTGATTCAGTTGTGATGCAAAATGGGGCATACTGTATACAAATTATAGATTACTCTGAAATATATGCAGTGCTGTCCACAGGTCGCTGCAGTTGCCATTCATCAACCTAATGACAAAATACTGTGTGGCTCCCCTCAAAGTGAAAATCAATTAAAAAGTGTTTATTGTGAGTTGATGTCATATTGAATTGAAAACCCCAATGCAATTTGGCCTTCTGCCTTCAACAGGGATTTATTTCTGTGAAAAATATTTGTGTTGTATCAAGCATTCTCCCTCTCCTTCCTCCTTTACTTTCTCAATCTCCTTCTTAATCTTTCTTTTCTCTTTCCTTTCTCTCTTTCCCACTCCATCTCTGTGTCTCTCTCTCATTCTCCCCCTCTCTCTCTCTCTCTCTCTTTCCCTCTCTCTTTCTCTGTCTGTCTCCTCTCTCTCTCTGTGTCTCTCTCCATCTCTGTCTTTATCTCGTTCTCTCAGATGGGTTCTATCGAGGAGATAAGCTGATCAACCTGAAGCTGATAGCTGACGAAGCACTGCAGAAATGCAGAGACAAGTAAGCTCTCTCTCTCACTACAGACACGCACACACAGACACTGGTGATGGTTCACAAGCAAGCGCAGCAGAAATGCAGGGTCAAGGCAGTTTTACACACACACACACACACACACACACACACACACACACACACACACACACACACACACACACACACACACACACACACAACACATACTGCAGAACTGCAGTGACAAATAAGCTCTCCACACGTGCATGTGCACAGACACAGTGCGCGAGCCACTTGCATTGCAGAAATGTATTAAAGTAATAATCCCCACATTTTGATTTAAATAAATATCTGTTCTGACTCCTTATGGCCGTTTCATATAACTTAATAGTGATTCAACGTATATCCAGTTCATAAAGCTTTTCCACTGTCTGTTCTAAACAGCCGGTGTCTGGTAGCTCTTTCCTGGGAAAAATCCTCTGCTGCACAGGAAGTGATGCGTTTTACAAAGTAAAATTACACAGTGCTTCACAACAAGGAACAAGAGAAAAAAAATTGTTGATAAAATACACATAGCAAAGAGATAAAAAAGCAAATCAATCACAATAAATAACAAAATCTTACAGGAAATTAAAAATTCAAAAATGAATGAGGCAACTTGGCTCATATCAGACCAGGATTAAAGGTAAGATTTCATATAAAAGTATATCAACAGTTGCTTTTTCCTGACGTTTTGAGAAAATCTATGAAAATAGATAGAAAATCTATCTAAGGAACTCCTGAGCTTCAGCACGTTATGGGACACTCACATGCTGTCATGCTTGGATACGACTGCAGCTGACAGTCGAGGCTCCACACTGCAAACTGTCTAAGTTTTATCTGAAAAGAAAATCTCTGTCTACTCCTGGGCTAAACAGGTGTCATAAATGTTATCAGAAACCATGTTCATTATCTGTAATGAATGACCGACACTCAACGTGTCGAACAAGGTTTATTCAGTAGTGTGCAACACTTCATTCAGAGCTCTTTCACTATCAGTTCAGTTTCTATTCAAAGATGCTTTATTGGCGTGAAATACAAAAGTACTTATTGCCAAAGCAAAGACAAAACAATGAACTCACTGTAAACGGATTCATTTTGAAACCATGTCAGTGTGACACTAACAGCAGGAAATGTTCTAGTAGTCTTATATCAACAATCAATCATCCTGTCTGAAGCTGTAACAGGTTAATACATATTTTGTGTGGCACTGATTTTTTTTTTCCCTCCAAGATATTGTAGTTTTGGGGAAACATTTTCAAAATGACTAGATATTATTTTTATTATTTTACTCCTTCATAGTTAGTACAGTGCTTTTCTCCCACTCTTTGTCTCTGCTATTTATTTATTACTCTGTTCCCTCTCTCTCTCTCTCTCTCTCTCTCTGTCTGTGTCTCTCTCTCTCTCTCTCTCTGTGTCTCTGTGTCTCTCTCTCTCTCTCTCTGTGTCTCTGTGTCTCTCTCTCTCTAGGGGTTTCCCAGTCCAGAAGTGTATAATGCTGAAACATTTGTCAAAAGAAGCAGAAGAGACTCCTTTGGGCTCTCAGTCTCCTCCAGCCAAACGGTCCTGCCCCGATCTGCAGGTAAACAACAAACCAAAAATACAATCTGGGCCATTCCAGACCAGGCCAGACCATCTACTATCTGTTTAAGGGAGTAGAAATAGCCCTGACTGATCTACAGGTAAAATGAAAATCAAAAGCTAGAATGTAAACCAGGCCATATCAGACCAGGCAGATCAGCAACCCATAGCAGATTAAGTTAGATCTTAAATTAGAAAGATTAGACCAGATTAAACTCCCATGGGTTCCTCTCCTCCGAGCCAAAATTCCTGTCTTAATCTAAGGGTAAAATGTAAAACCATGCCAGACCAGGCTAAACTAGACTGCATTTAATTTTCCACTTGTTCCCTGTCCTGATTTACAGGCAAACCCATGCTAGATTATACTACTATAGGTAGGCCAAACAGTGGTAGACTATTGGCTAAATGAAACTAGACTAACATAAAAAGGAAGTGACATGTGGATGTAGATAAATTTGAAAATGCATCTTTATTTCTCAGTTTTGGCCTTCCATCCACACTAAGCCGGCGTTTTCGACCACCGATAACAGAGCTTTGCGAAAACGTAGCTCGGGGAAAACGTGGCATTTCGAAAACGCTGACATGTTTTTGTCATGTGATCTCAGGCGCATCATTGTCATGTGATCCATCCAGGCTGTACTGGCTGTTTCATGCCTCAAGAGATTGTGGTTGTGGCTGGAGAGCCGCCCCAAACTTAGAGAAGAACAACTCTACCGTGACACTTTTTCATTTTTTCAGAAACTTTCAGAAACATGCTAACAGACAAGCGGACTTTTCGCAAACGCTAGCATGGAACTTTTGACACGAAAACACCATTTTCAAATTTATTCACATTAGCCTAAACCAGACTAGGATAAACCATTTACCAGCCACTTCAGCAGGTAACCAAGTCTCATGTGGAGGTCCTCTTCTGATCTAAAAGTCAAAGTGTCTAGTAAAATGGTGAAAGTGGCAGATGGATGTTGGAATCTACTAGCCATCGTGACCAGTGGATGAAACTTTAGTTTTTCCTGCCCTGTTTATGATACCATCCCATCGTGACGTAACCCTTAAATATTACATATTTTAAGTTCAATTTCTCACCAAGAACACATCGTTTTGTCTCTCCCTCTAGTTGTTGTTTGTCAGGTAAAACATGGCGGGTCAGTTTCACTGACATGGAACTAAGCCTAGTTCTGGACTGAAATGAATTCCACCGCAGTTTGAAAATTTCCTGTTTACACCGGTCATTTAAATCCCATTGGCGATGGGTAGATTCCTCTATATTGTGGCTAGATAGAGTATTAAGCCACGCTTCAAAAGACAGATGGACCCAAAAAGGATTGGCATTGATTTTTCTAAACCGCCTGTGGGTATAGTTAGGAAAATTCAGAAGCCCTGTGTGATTTGGTTGGGTAAAAATATGTCTTGGAGCCTTATTAGTCTACAGTCTATCTGCTTTGGAGCTGACAGTCAGGCTCGTACAAGGCTGAGTCCTTTTCTGTGAAACAGGCCCCTCAGCCTCCATAGTTCATACATAATTAGCCCCTCTGCAAAGCTCCTAAAACCTTTCTCTCAATGTCATGGTTTGAGATGACATTGTGGACCCTGCTCCTTTACGTTTGCGTTCTTTACTTTTGGGTTTTTAAAGTAACCATTTTCCCTCATTAACGCCTCCCTCCTCCTCCTCCTCCTCCTCCCCTCCCTCCCCTCTAGCAGGAGAAACAGACAGGGAGAGTAAAGAAAACGCGTCCTGTTCCGCAGGTATTTTCATTCACTCCTCCCTATGAAACCCCCAAAACATCTTTGTTTTGTTTTGTTTGAAGGAGAAATTCACCCGGAAGCAGAATTTGCATATCGCAGCTGCAGGGTAAAAACTAAATTACATGTAGTTGCAATTGTGGCTTTTTTCTTAACTGCATTGAAATTTTCCATGGTCATTTTTGAGCTGAGTTTCATGACCCGTAGGCCCTTGAAACCTGTTGAAAACCAACTGTAAAATTTCAGAAGTAATTGTTTTTACCCAGCAACAGCAATTTGTTATTCCTGCGATCTTTGACGGTTCAGTCTAAATTTGTGAATATTGGAAAAAGTCTCTCCCAAATCTAGAAACAAGAGTCACGGTAACTGGTAATTTTGCGAGGATATGAACATATTTACTGGTTCATACCCCTTACCACAAAAATCAAATAACTGTAATATTTATTCAGCAGTACATAAACCACACCTTTTTACAGTGAATTTGAAATATAAATTATTAAAAAGATTAGAAGTGAGACATATCCAGGGCTTTGAAGTTGCCTCTAATGACTTATTAGTTATCAAAATGAAGATTGAGATTGACTAATTGACTGATTTATGAGCTTTTTGTGCTGCAACCTGCACCAGAATCAAAACCAGGACCAAACACTGTAAAAGATGTAAACCTGAAGCTGTGGGAGAGAGTTATTCCTGTTCCAAATTATTGACTGGACTGTCTACTATCACTGGAATAACATGTGAATTCTATTTAAGGGTGGAATTTCGATTAACACCGATCTCTCTTTTTTTTGTGTGTCTTCTGTTAACACACTCTTTGTGTTGTGGCTGTACTCTTCTACCTACCACTCCTTCTCAGCGGAGTTGAGCGTCTTTTTTAGGCGTGTTTGTTTTTCACCTGTGCTCGTGCCGGATGTCACATGCACACGGTGTAACACAGCCTACTGTGAACTGCTGTCTCTCAAGGGGTGTTGTGTTTTTTTCTTACTAACGTGTCTGTTCAGTTCTCTCCTTTACACACACACACACACACACACACACACACCACTAGTCGGGAGGAATCGGGGTTCTGTTATCTCGGCTTGCTAGGATTTGACTCCCGGTCTGCATGAATAACTGATTTTTAGCTTGTGTGATTTTATTAAATCCTCAAGGCTCAGTTGCTCTGGAGGCATGGCTTCAGTCGCTGTTTACGCTATAATAAGTCAGCAAGAAAATGTTAGAGAAAATGTGTTATTAATATCATTATTATTATTATTATAGGTACATAATACTTCACTGTCCACATGTTGATTCTTATCCCAACTCTTCGTAGATTCAGATTTATTTGACAAAATATATATTTATGGATTATAAAAAGCCTTTATTTCCTTGTGGTGTTTTGCCAAGATGCAAGGAAGCTGACTCCTGTTTCTTGCTTCCTCTGTTAACTAGTTTATATAAAGACTTGATCTGAGGGAGCAGAGGCGGAGCCCTGTGTTTTCTTTATCAGCAGCCAGATTACCTGCCTGCATCTTTATATCTTGCCAGCACAGCCTCTTATCTAGCAAACGTAACGTCTTATCTGGCTGAAACTCCATGTAATGTCCTCTTGCTCACCAGGTACTGTCGGTGTGACACGTATATAGCTGATCACTCGTCTTTTTCACTTGTCACAGCTCCCATCTGGAGCCATTTTGTCTCTCCTAGTGCACATTCGGTTTCGTTAAAGTCACAGAGAAACGTAAATAAGGGTGCAATTGAAAGCAAACCCTAGAGACTAATATATTTGATTTTACCCTTGGTTCCAAAATCAAGTAAAACATTTGTAAGTGTCTGAAATTGGAAAAGGGGTTTTGGTTATAAACTAAGACACAAAGCCCCTGCCAGACGAACATTACATCATCTTTATGGTGACTTTCACTGGCCAGCTCTGTATGCAGTCCAATGTAACCCTGAGAACAGCATTATGGGAGATGTATTTCTGTGTGAATGATGGCGAGTGGAGATCAGACCTGGGTCGAATTACTGTTTGAAAAGAATTAATTTGCTTTTCTGGGATGGATTGATGTTTTCTGGCAGATGAGAACCAATTAGACTGATCGGAAACCCCCAAACCTCTCCACTCAGCACTTCCAGGCTAAAACACTTAAAGTAATTGGAAAGATGTTGTAGGCTCATGATTTATTTTATGACTGCCTATTTATCTATCTTTACCTTTATCTATCTCTCTGCCCGCCTGTCGGTCTGTCTCTCTATTTTTCTCTCTACCTATATATCTGTTTATCTCTATCCATAAATCTGTCTGTATCTCTTTCTTTATTGCTCTTTTTATCTTTCTCTCTACCTCTTTATCTTTACATCAATCCACAGATTTTCAGGCATTTTGTTCACTCAACTCATTCATTTCTAACGGAGATACGTTTTTCTGATCTTTTCCCTATTATTCCTTAATATATATCGATTTGGTTTGTCTTAATCACGTCCGATATCGAGCAGTAACTGACCCAGTTCTGATTGACGCACACAGAAAAAGTTACAACAACCTTACATGTTTGTAACTTTCCTAACTCTTATTGCTTATTCACTCTCACTCAGATCTACTGTTTTTCACCAGTTCTTTGTTTTGTTCTCTTCTAGCTAGTTTGAGAGGCATGTTTTTGTCAAACTAACTCTCTCTCACTTTTGCTTTGTGTTTTAGAACGTAGAGCCGTTTGTTGTTTTGACTTTCTGAATGCTTGTTTCTGTACAACAATGTTATGATGTTGCCTCTTATTCTGTTACTGGTGATTTTATTGCTGACTTGGGTTATTGTGTTTTTTTTTGTTTGTGTGTTGTGTGTACGAATTTGTGTGTTCACTCATGTACATATCTGTATTTTTGTACATATGTGCACATGCGTGTGTCTTGTCTTCGTGCCTGTGTGTTTGTCTGTCTGTTCATTTGTATGTCCTTGTCTTTGTCTGTCTGTCTGTCTGTGTGTGTGTGTGTGTGTGTGTGTGTGTGTGTGTG
Organism: Centroberyx gerrardi; assembly: GCF_048128805.1. Taxonomy (NCBI): domain Eukaryota; kingdom Metazoa; phylum Chordata; class Actinopteri; order Beryciformes; family Berycidae; genus Centroberyx; species Centroberyx gerrardi. The sequence continues at coordinate 4,776,477 of NC_136010.1, forward strand.
TGTTCTCCATACCAGGTCCCATGGAACCCAGAGGTGGACCTGTGTTGGTTCACTCTGGTGTGCGGAGTGTCAGACGAGTGTGAACCAGAGTGGTGTGACTCTGAAGACCCTCTCTTCATCCTGTATACCAGTGGCTCAACTGGCAAACCAAAGGTAGAGAATACACACACACACACACACACACACACACACACACACGTGTCTATTCCACAGGATCTACCATCAGTGCTGTAATGATCTGCCACACATAAACTCTCTCTCTGTCTCCTTCTCTCTCTCCTTTTTTCTCTGTCTCTCTCCTCTCTTTTTCTCTCTCTCCTCTCCTTTCCACTCTCTCTCTGTCTCTCTCTCATCTCTCTCCTTTTCTCTCTCCTCTCTCCTTCTCTCCTCTCCTCTCTCCTTTTCTCTCTCTCTGTCTCTCCTCCTTTTCTCTCTCTCTCTCTCTCTGTCTCTGTCTCTCTCCTCTCCTTTTCTCTCTCTCTCTCTCTGTCTCTCTCCTCTCTCCTTTTCTCTCTCTCCTCTCTCCTTTTCTCTCTCCTCTTTCTTTCTTTCTTTCTTTCTTTCTTAACCTTCCACTTTCCTCTGTTCTTCAGGGAGTTCTTCATACAGTCAGTGGTTATATGCTGTACGCTGCCACCACCTTCAAGCTGGTGTTTGACTACCAGCCTGACGATGTGTATTGGTGCACGGCAGACATCGGCTGGATCACCGGCCACTCCTACATCACCTACGGCCCGCTGGCCAACGGGGCCACCAGCGTCCTGGTGAGTGGAGGCAGAGGGATTGTGGGATTTGTTGTCTTACTGCGTGTGCACAATGTGAGCTTGTGCCAGTCTGGTATTTTTGTTTTTTTGAGACATCTAATTAACATAGCTTGCTGACGACCACTAATTAGGTAGCATTAATCAAAAATAAACTGAAAAACATCTATAAAATTACTTCAGAGCTTACTACAGACGTGATTCAACCGTTCTCCAAGCAGTTTTTTTATTTATTCCTGTAGTTTTTCAAGTAAAAGTTGTAGAGAAACGGGAAGCTTTGAGTGGCTGTAATTGCGACTTTTCGGTCATAGACCTTCTTCAAAGCATCAAACATGGAACTGATGTCATCTGTGGGTTACTTATAGTTTTGGTCGTTATTGACAACAGGTGCAAGACGATTGTCAATCAGCACAACCCAAGCTTTGAATGGCTGTAATCAACTTTTTGTCCGGTTTTCACTTGCCAGTTGGAACGGGAGCGTATCTATGTTCCCAGGGTCCTAAGTTCCACCCAGCCATCACAACTCCATGCCTGGCAGGGAGTTAAACCCTAACCCTCTAACCCTAACCTCAGTGACCCCATGCCTCAACCCAACCACCTCCTCTGCCTGGGAACCACTCAACCGCAAACCTGCCCTTATCTCAACCAGAGGGACTTCATGCCTAGGACCCTGGGAACATAGGAATGACCCCGTTGGAACTATTGTTCATAAAATGAAATAACATCGATAGGGAAACAAGAAAGCGTGGAAATGTGATTGACCGAAAAGTTCAGCCGGGATCAACTTTTCTCGGCCGACAGGCTTGTTGACGGTCCGAATTTCCCATGTTGCTCAGCTCTATAGGAAAAGAATAGACTTACGGTGACTTGTTGGTAGAGTTGCTTGTATTGTAGAAGCACGGTTAAGGTTACGAGCTGCAGTGTTTCTCCAGTTACCTTTCTTGGCAGCATAGAAAGGCCTATGAAACAGCATTTAGGTCATGTGACACTAAAACTCTCCATTGAAACCAATAGTAATTTAGACGTTTTCTTAATTTGGTGAAAGCCTTCCAACATTAAAAAGCCAACACTAGTGATGTTTTTACAGAGACCGTGGAAAGGCCTCTGACATTTAGACCATGTGACACTAAAACTCTCCATTGAAACTAATACTTAGAAACTTTGTACCTCTGGTTGGGATGGCCAAACCTGCTTATTCAGCGGAATTGGAAACACTGGTGTGCTACATCACTGGGCCAGTCCTGTTTCAGATATTTGACCTTTTGGAAGTGAGTATTATTTACCTGCCAAATGCAATGACAGACAAAGAAATTTAAATAGGTGCTCCGCTTTTTTTTTCTTTCCTTTTTGAAAGTTACTCAGCTACTGTTTTCCCCTCTGCATGGAGGTGGGGAACTTGAGCTGGTGAGAGGAGTGTGCTTGTATATGACGCTGCCTCACGCTACCGGAACAGGAGATCAACCGCTGCCCTATGAGCCGTCCGCAGCTCATAAACCTCCCACTTTTTACAGTGTTAATGTCTCACTTTTACAGCTGTGACATCAGCTGTCCCAGGCTCATGCTGTTGAGTCGCCGGAGATTATAAAGAGTCTATTTCCTAGACATGCACTAAGATCATGATTTGTTGGTAAAGCCATTGGCATATGTTTTAGGTCAAATCAATAAAGTAGTAAATTTAGTGAGCATGGGAACAGCTGAGAGACCAGTCCGTGTTTAATGTTAATGAGACCGCAGTGACTTAAACTTCTAATCCTCAACCTAAAATAGAAAGGAAAGTTTTACAACTAGGATGTTGGCAATAAACTGGTTAGACTGTAGATAGCAGATGCCAGACCCATTCATTTTTTGTAAAAGACGACAGCAGACACTGACAGCAACATTAAAAGCAACATAAAAGCAGAAGTTAAAAGTTGAATATTTCAGCTACTTGCAGTTGTGTTTCCATGCATCCATTGTGTTTTGAAACCAGCTCGACTGACATGCAATTTGTTGGAATAGTTTTAATATGAAAAATAAAACGAGAAGGGGAAGGGAATCGCATCTCATGCAAAAAGGAAAATAGTTATTCAAGCTAACAGTTGCATAAATAAAAATGTGTACAGAGGCAGTGGAACAGTAACTATGGATATACAATACATGCACACGTTACCCTCTTCCCAGGCAGAAATCTCCACACCCCACATAGTTTCAGTATGACTGAATTCTGAATTTTTTAAATGTAGTGTGAGCTAGCTAAAACTATACAGGCTCAACCATGAACCCAATGCCCTATAGCAGTCTGTAGGATGTAATCTAGAGATAGATCAGTCATAGGATTGGAAGAAATCAACAGTCAGTCAAAAGTTTCACTCCACCTGTTTTTGTTCTTCACTAATGTCATGTTGAGTTTGAAATCTCATGTTTGTTGTGCCACCACCTACCCACTTCTACTGATTTTGCTGATATTGAGTGTGTGTGTGTGTGTGTTTCAGTTTGAGGGCCTGCCCACCTACCCGGATGTGAGCCGTATGTGGGAGATTGTAGATAAATATCATGTGTCCAAGTTCTACACGGCTCCCACCGCCATCAGACTGCTGATGAAGTACGGCAGCGACCCGGTGCAGAAGTGAGTCTCTCTCTCTCTCTATCTACACTATCTATCCATCTTCTCTCTCTCTCTCTCTCTCTCTCTCTCTCTCTCTCTCTCTCTCTCTCACACTCTCTCTCTCTCTCTCTCTCTCTCTCTCTCTCTCTCTCTCTCTCTCTTCTCTCTCTGTGCTTTGTTTCTAGTTGTGTTTCCATCACCTGGGTTGAAGCAAATAAATATGCGTCCTGAATGTCGGAAAAACACAAAAAATGAAAGATTGTTTCCCTTTAGAATTGATTAGTAATTGACAAGTTCTTATTGTTTTGTATCAAGCATTCTCCCTCTCCTTCCTCCTTTACTTTCTCAATCCCCTTCTTAATCTTTCTTTTCTCTTTCCTTTCTCTCTCTCTCTTTCCCACTCCATCTCTCTGTCTCTCCCTCTCTCCCTCTCTCTCTCTCTCTCTCTCTTCTCTCTCTCTCTTCTCTCATCTCTCTCTCTCTCTCTCTCTCTCTCTCTCTCTCTCTCTGCGTCCTGAATGTCAGAAAAACACAAAAAATGGAAAGATTGTTTCCCTTTAGAATTGATTAGTAATTGACAAGTTCTTATTGTTTTGTATCAAGCATTCTCCCTCTCCTTCCTCCTTTACTTTCTCAATCCCCTTCTTAATCTTTCTTTTCTCTTTCCTTTCTCTCTCTCTCTTTCCCACTCCATCTCTCTGTCTCTCCCTCTCCCTCTCTCTCTCTCTCTCTCTCTCTCTCTCTCTTCTCTCTCTCTCTCTCTCTCTCTCTCTCTCTCTCTCTGCGTCCTGAATGTCAGAAAAACACAAAAAATGGAAAGATTGCTTCCCTTAGAATTGATTAGTAATTGACAAGTTCTTATTGTTTTTTGGTGTCAGCTAATGTTGGCCATATTTCATACTGTCTGAAGATGAAAACAAAGAAATGCACTTGGCGATGTTCTGATGTACCAACTAAAGGCCCTACAACCACAACCAGAGACTTAAACCTGTGAACGACGGTGTGTATGACATCGTGGCGGACAGATATTTTACAGACAACCAAGCCGTCTCCAAATAATGTCTCCCATCTCTTTTTATCGCAACGTTTCTTTAGCAACAAGAAGCTTTTTCCAGGTGTGAGCAAGTGTAAAAACGTTTTTTGCGATATGGAGGAAATGTTATGTAAATATTCCGTTTTCATTTATCCTTTCTAATTCAGTACATCATAATTCACATACAAATACCTGGATGGAAAACGCAGCTTTGTCTCTCTCTTGACCTTTTTTCCTTGCTGCCTTCTCTTTATCTCCCTACTTTTCCTCTCTCTCTCTACTGTTTCTCTCACATTGCTTTTTCTCTTGTCTCTCCTCACTAGTTTTCTCTTTCTCCCAGTTACTGTTCCTCTCTTTCTACTGCTCCTTTTTACTTCTAGCTCATTCTCATTCTCTGTTTCAACGGTTTCTGACTATGGACAGTTTTTTCCCCCCTGGATTTTAGTTTGTTAATGTTAACGATTACTGTTTTTGTGGGTGTTTCTCTTTGTTTCGTTTTGTTCTGTTTTTCTCCCCCAGTAGTTCCAGCTGTATTGGGTTTTCCTGACCATATTATCTCAGAGTCTTTTTCATGTTTATCTCTGGCCAGAGCTTATTTTAATTACACAGGAATCCTTTATTTATTCTCTTAATCCCATAGAGATATACCAGTCTATTTTATTACAGTTTCGACCCAGAAACAAGCAGGTCACATCTCTCACTCCTCAATCACAGTTTAATACATTACACATGCACACGTACACACACACACACACTGAGTCCACAGTGCTGTCACAGTTGGTGTTGACCTTCATGAAGACACACACACACACCCTCTGTTTAAACTAACATCAACACCAGCTGTAAATAACTCCTGTTGTGCTTTTTCAGTGTGAATACATCTGACCCAAATCCAAGGCTGCCCCCTCATACTGATCTACATGAGCTGTGAGCTGTGAGCTGGCACCAAGGCTACACCTATTTCTCTGGGCTCAACATAAAAGCTTTTAAACTTTCTATTCCTCTCTCTCTCCCTCTCTCTCTCTCCCCCTCTGCCTCTCTCTGTCTCTCTCTCTCTCTCTCTCTCCCTCTCTCTCCCCCTCTGCCTCTCTCTGTCTCTCTCTCTCTCTGTCCCCCCCTCTCTCTCTCTCTCCCTCTCTCCCCCCCTCTGCCTCTCTCTGTCTCTCTCTCTCTGTCCCTCTCTCTCTCCCTCTCTCTCTCTCTCTCCCCCTCTCTCACTCTCCCTCTCTCTCTGTCTCTCTCCCCCCTCTCTCTCTGTCTCTCTCTCTCTCTCTCTCCCCCTCTCTCTCTCTCCCTGTCTCTCTCTCTCTCTCTCTGTCTCTCTCTCCCCCTCTCTCTCTCTCTCTCTCCCCCCTCTCTCTCTCTGTCCCTCCCCCCCCTCTCTCTCTCTCTCTCCCTCCTCCCCCCCCTCTCTCTCTGTCTCTCTCTCTCCCTCTCTCTCTCTCTCTCTCTCTCTCTCTCTCTCTCTCTCTCTCTCTCTCTCTCTCTCTCTCTCTCTCTCTCTCTCTCTCTCTCTCTCTCTCTCTCCAGGTATAAGCGAGAGTCTCTGAAGGTGTTGGGGACGGTGGGAGAGCCCATCAACCCCGAGGCCTGGCAGTGGTACTACAGCGTGGTCGGAGAGAAGAGATGTCCCATTGTCGACACGTTCTGGCAGACAGAAACTGTTAGTTATGTTTACTATCCACCAATTTTTATGCTGACATCTAAATATATATACTGTGTGTGTGTATACATACACACTCACCGAGCACTTTATTAGGAACACCTGTACACCTGCTTATTCATGCAATTATCCATTCAGCCAATCATGCGGCAGCAGATACAGGTCAGCAGCTTCAGTTCATGTTCACATCAAACATCAGAATGGGGAAAAAATGTGATCTTAGTGACTTTGACCGCGGCGTGGCTGTTGGTACTTTATTAGGAGCACCATACTAATACTGGGTAGGTATCAGCTTTCAGCTCAGTGTCAACCGGCTACCAGAGTGACATCCGCCTCCAGGTTGGACGTGTTGCATTCTGGGATGCTTTTCTGCTCACCACAGTAGTAAAGAGGTTATCTGAGTTACTGAAGCCTTTCTGTCAGCTCCAACCAGTCTGGCCGTTCTCCTCTGACCTCTCTCATCAACGAGGCGTTTCTGTCCACAGAACCGCCGCTCACTGGATGATTTTTGTTTTTCGCACCATTCTGTGTAAACTCTAGAGACTGTTGTGAAAATCCCAGGAGATCAGCAGAGAAATACTCAAATCAGCCCGTCTGGCACCAACAACCACGCCACGGTCAAAGTCACTGAGAGCACATTTTTTCCCCATTCTGATGTTTGATGTGAACATTAACTATAGATAGATAGATAGATAGATAGATAGATAGATAGATAGATAGATAGATATACATATACATATACATGCCTCTCCATGTAAGTTCCTCATTGGCAAAATGATGGAATAATATTCCCCATCTTGCATTCTTGACTTATTTAAAAAAAGGGTGCACATACCATCAATCATGATGGTGATTGAGAATGTATAAAAGTAGACATTCCTCTATAGCAGAACAGCGACTGAGTCAATTTTGCTCGAGTCCCAAGTCAGTCTCAGGTCTTGAGGCACAAGTCTCAAGTCAATTTCCAAGTCTAAATGTAGATTACCAATTCCACCAAGTCCATGTCATTAATGTCAAGTTTCAAGTCTAAATGTAGAACAGCAAGTCAAGTCAGAACAAATCAAGAGTCCAGTATCAATTTAATATCTTAAAGAAAACTAAATATCTAGGACTTTTCAATGCAATATGGTTTTAATAGGATAAAAACTTGGTAAGAGCATCATGAGTTTGATTTCTATAATCAGTTTCAACTTCAATAAATTCAATCATTCCATACAAATTCAGAAAACAGAATTTAAATTCAGTCAAATCTCATCACTTTCAATCTAAGTCATTTACACAAACACAAGATCTCAAGTCAAGACTTTAGAAACCTTTTCAAGTCATCAAAGTACAAGTCAGAGTCAAGTCCCAAGTCACCAGAACCCAAGTCAAGTCAAGTCTCAAGTCTTCTCTTCATGCATCAAGTCAAGTCTCAAGCAATTAAAACTGACTTGAATCTGACTCAAGTCCAAGTCATGTGACTCCAGTCCCCACTTCTGCTCTATAGTCATTATTTTGAAATGCCTTGTTCAGGCAACAGGGCCACTGGCTTTGTCGCCCCCTTGTGGATAAGCGGTTTATATCCTCAGACAGGCTCAGCGAAGCAGGTTGATGTGTGTGTGTTATGCATGTGGAGAGCTTGTGTATGTTGCGACCTTGGCGTATGCGTACCTTGTGTTTACTACATACCAGGCCTAACCCTAGATACATTTTAGCAGGCTGAGACTGCTTGCATCCTTGGTGCTTTTCACCTTCTGCACTACTAACCTACTTTTTTTTCTACTCCCTGTTGTCTTGTCTTCAGGGTGGACATGTGTTGACTCCTCTGCCCGCTGCCACACCCATGAAACCTGGATCTGCTGTGAGTATGCTCATCTAGAAATAAATAAGTGTTGATCTAGAAATAAATAACAGCATTTAGCAGAGGACTTGAGCTACAGTTGAGCTTGCCAGTTTTTCTTTCATGTCAAAGACTCCCTAATAGGGCGCCCCGGTGTCTCAACCGGTAGAGCGCGTACCGTTAAGGCTAAGTTCTGGGTTTGAATCTGGCCCGTACCCTTTTGCTGCATGTCATCCCCTCTCTCTTCCCTGTCTTTCCTGTCTCTCTCTGCTGGGACTATCTAATAAAGCAGAAATGCCAAAAAATGTATTTTATTGTTATCTTGTTATTTGTTATTAAACAGAACTTTATACAGATTTACATAAATGTCTAAACTGTTGGTGGGAGGTAAAAACCAAATAGTCATTCTCATTGGAGGCAACCTATATGAAATTGGGTCAAACACTGTTGAATACATTCTCTCATTGTGTTAAGTTCAAGGAAGTTAACACTAATTAAATTAAAACTGTTCCTCATTTTGCTGGGGAATCCCTGAATCCACTCTGGGACCCACTGAGCTTGACAGAATCATGCCTGGATCAATATAGGACCTCTTGCACATTGTCACAAATAACACTTCTCAATAAAATATATTTTGATTGCTTTCGTGAAAAAAATGAATCAACCGTTTGCCACTTGTCCTTTTCCGTCCCCCAGACGTTCCCGTTCTTTGGAGTGGTGCCGGCCATCTTGAATGAGTCAGGAGAGGAGCTGGAGGGGCCGAGTGAAGGATATCTGGTGAGGAACCAATCGGCTTTAGTTCACCTCATTTACATATGCAGGGCTTGGAATTAACTTGGTTTGCTAGCCAGTTTGGTCCATGGACTTCTAACAGCACCAAAAAAAATCACTGGTAAACTACTTGGTAACACTTTACTTTACAGTGTCCTTATTCCAGTGTATTAACCTATGGAAAAGTATTGTAAGTATGCAATATTACTGTGTAGTTATTTGATGTAAACCTCCCTAATACATAATGTACTTACAACAGTGTAACAGACCATTCAAATGACTTAATTAAAACAGTGTTGTTACACTTTTGTAAGTACGTTATGTGTACGTACAATACAGTTAATACACTGGAATAAGGCCATTGTAAAGTAAAGTGTTACCAGTATTAATTTCAAGTCTTGTACACTTGAAAAATCACTACAGCTGGGTATTTCTAAGAACCTTGTGTCACCACACAGATTACGGTGAGATACTCATATGATAGTACTGCAATTCTTTGCTTGTCAGGAGTGTATTGCAGTTTTTTTTTTATGTAGCAGTGGGTCTTATTCCATTTTTACCAGTGGAAAGAGAAGTTACTCATCTCCTCGTCCGTTGATCCTTCTCGGCGTCTGTCTCTGGCAGGTGTTCAAACAGCCGTGGCCCGGCGTGATGAGGACGGTGTACGGGAACCACCAGAGGTTTGAAACCACCTACTTCAAGAAATTCCCCGGATACTACGTCACAGGAGACGGTAAGAGACGAGAGGGGGGAAGGAGGGAATTGTCAGAGTCTGTTCGGATAACAAGAAACCACTGCACACGCATTGCCTTGATCGAGATTTTTAGTCAGTGCATTAAAGCATGATTTTTTTTTTTTTTTTACTTTATTTATTCTGAAAAGGTTGACTTCGCATGCATGCTTTTTTTCCGGCAATGCTCTGCTTTACACTCACACAGTTCCACACACATTCACACCAGTGAGCCGCAGTCTTCTGGTGGCAGATCCACTGGAGCAGCTGGGTGGTTGAGTGCCTTGCTCAAGAGCACCATGACAGTCGTTTCAAGTTCAATAGTTTATTGCCATCTCAACATTGATTGATGAACGTTGATTGGGATTTACTTTGGCAAGCTCGCTTAAAACAGACAGAGAGCGACCAAGAAGGAATAAAATGAACCGCAAGACGTAAAACACTTAAAAAACATAGTTCACAAGTGAAGACATAAGATGGAAGCAATAAAATACCTTAAAATGAAATAAAATTCCACAAATAAAATACCATAAACTAAGACATGTGTACCATAGGGATAAAACCTACCTGTCATATTGCACGCTCAGTTAAATCTGACAAATAGTCTGTATTTTCAGCAGGGGAGAGTGTTTCTTGTCCAGCTGGTCTGCGATGTGAAGCGCACACTCTACTGCAGACTACTGAATAAATAAAAATAAAAAAAAGTAAATTACTTTTTGCCCTTTCCATTGTTTGTAGAATAAAATCTTCTTCCCATCCAGCCGTTCTCATTTTCATATATAAGAATATGTATAAAGCTTTTCCTTAACTTCAGTAGGAAGAATGCATACGCAGACATGAGCTTTTGTAAAACTCCACTATATTTTAGTTTCCTGCTTTACTGATTCCAGCCAAGAAAAGGCTTGTTTGACAGGCATGGGGTATATTTTGCCTACTTTTTGGTTTTGTATATTTCTTGACTTTTTTGGAAGTATTTTTCAGCAGTATGACTTGTTTATCCTGTAGGTTGCCGTAGAGACAAGGACGGCTACTATTGGATCACAGGGAGGATAGACGACATGCTGAACGTCTCGGGTAAGACTTCTTATTGGCCAATGTGCACACATGCTAAATTACGATTAAACGTGTGCTTTACTACATGTTCATGTGTCTTGAGTGTGAGGTAGCGCGTGTGTGTGTGTGTGTGTGTGTGTGTGTGTGTGTGTAAGGTTGCGTGTCTGCGAGAAACCTCTCTTCACATCACTGTCTTTCTTGTTATTTTCAGTGTAAAAGTGACACTGTGCGCGATGAGAACAAAGCAGGTTTTTTGGCTCTTAGAGTGCCAAACTGTAGAAGTTACAAATATTTTAGTTTTTAGTAAAAGGGCACTGCGCTTCACTTTTCAGTTGTCACTTAGCAACAAGAGCCATGAGCGGTGTTTAGGGCTGTTAATAAAGAAAAAAAAAAGCTGCCTAGGGGACTCGGAGGCTCACTTGCTTGATGACCTTTGTATCTCCATTGCACATGTGCTTGTGTACATGTTGAGGAAGGACAGTGTGTATGTGTGTGATTGTGTGTGTATGAGAGAGAGAGGCATGGTCTTGCATCAACAGTGTGTGTGTGTGTGTCACTTTCTGTCTGGGTCTGTCTCAGTCTGCATGCTTGTGTCCTCCGCGATGCGTTTGAGACATGTTTGCGATGAAGGTCTATATAAATAAATGAAATAAAATTTAAAAAGAAACATCAAAGGACTTTACAGAAAATTAGCCTACCTACATCTAACTAATGAACAATCAGTCGCGTCATATCGAATGTCTGAAGTACGATTCCAAAACAAACCAGGGCCGAGGACAGAGAACAGATAAAGATCCTGGAAGTTTACTTGCTAGCCAACGATGCCTCGGATGGAGACTTGGCTGATTTTAAAAACGAATGGGGAAAATCCCAAGATTCATCACAGTAACAACGTATCACATCCAAACAGCGTTACAGTCTACAGTACAGATGGTGAAATCAGCTGGGAAAATGAACACAGCCCATCTCAAACTGTAAAGATGCTTCTCTGTTCTCTCCAGAACAACTTGGGACGATCGATCTCCACAAGGACACGAGTATCGACTTGGGTTTTTTTTTGGATAATCCTCCATTTTTTCCTCCTCTCTCTCTCGTTCTCATTCTCTTTCTTTCTCTCTTTCTTCCAGGTCACTTGTTGAGCACAGCGGAGGTGGAGTCGGCTCTGGTAGAGCACGAGGCGGTGGCGGAGGCTGCGGTGGTGGGCAGACCTCACCCAGTCAAAGGAGAAAGCCTGTACTGCTTCGTAACGCTCACCGACGGAGTGACGTACAACCGCACACTGGAGGCCGAACTCAAAAAACAAGGTGGGTAGAGAGTTGGGTTCGACCGATATTTTTGTATTCGGTGTTTCCCTCAATATTTTCTTCTTGTCAGGGTAGAAAAGCCTCTGAAACAGCATTCAGACCGTCACGGGACACTAAAACTCTCCATTGAAACCCAGACTGATGAAATTATTTTAGGGTTAGCAGCTCTTTACGGCAGAGTGTCCCACCACACCTGTTCAACAGCAGGGGAACTCTGAGATACATTACTACCTTTATGAATAAAGATGAATAGAGTCTTCTGAACTTTAAGTGGAGAATTAATTTACAAAAACAGCATTGTTGAAAGTGAAATTTGATTTGGTTGGACAACACTGACTGGCTGAAATCTGATATTTAATAAAAGCCCAATATGAACCGGATACATTGGTCCAACACTAGTGGAGAGGAAGTTGGAGTAATATAGTGAGTGTGTGTGTATGTTTGTGTCTAGGATGTGTTTCCCATCAGGCACTGTATCATTTCTGCACAACATTCATACCGAGGCCTTGATTTCCTTTGTTGTTAAATCACATCGTCTGGAAATGGGTGTCTGACATGGTGTGTGTGTGTGTGTGTGTGTGTGTGTATGTGCTGTTAACAGTGAGGGAGAAGATCGGCGCCATCGCGACACCAGACTACATCCAGAACGCACCGGGACTCCCCAAGACCAGATCCGGTAAAGTTAATAATAACCGATTGATGTATTTCACTGACTGATGTATTTCACTTGGCTTGTAATGTTGGTGATCTAGGTATTGAAGCTCATTGTACTGTTGCACTCTGGGTAAGTTGCTCTGCATTCAGGGTTCGAAATTCGCTCCCGCTAAGCACCAAATGCCGGTAAAAATTGTCTTTGGATAAATCGGTAAGAATCACCCACCATACTGGGCAGATGAAGTAATTTGAATCCCTCGGTTATATACAGTTTTTGGTCTTTCCCTGTTCTCAAATAAAAAAATCTCGGCAGGTAAATTCTATTCGTTTACCAGCCCTTGAATGGTAATTTCAGATGCGTCTGCTTCAGAGAGTCAGCTAACAACCTCGTTTCTATATTCTTACTCTTCCACTCTCTCCAGGTAAGATCATGCGGCGGGTGCTCCGTAAGATCGCCCGTAACGAACGGGACCTGGGCGACGTCTCCACGCTGGCCGACTCCTCGGTCATCGATCAGCTCTTCCAGAACCGATGCTGCGCCGCAGTGTGACGGCCTCGCCACGCCTGCAGGGGGCGCCACGCCGAGCCGTGGAGAGCGGCTCCGACTGAAGCCGCACGCCAGCGGCCACATACACAAACAGGGAATAGGAGGAGGAGGAGGAGGAGGAGGAAGGAGGAGGAATCCCAAGATGAATGATAGCTGGAGTTGAGGAGGTCTTGGTCTTGTCCAGTAAACAACCCTTAGCTCCTGATGAGGATGGTTGGTGTGTAGCAGAGTCCTGTATTTAAAATAGTTCCCCAATGTCTCCTAACACTATAGGCTGTACAATAAATGCCACAGTGACTGATTCACCAGCCATGTTTGCTATTTTACCAGCTAATATAATTTTTAGAAAGGTAGCTGGTAGAGTACACACAATCTCCCAGCATATGTCTGGTGACTGGTGGTCATTTCTAGCTTCTATAGCAATAATAATAATAAAAATAATAAGTTACTGATATTTGGTGGCCACAAATAAAGTCTCAGGAATTAATAACGACGTCACAGCGGGCTTAAGAAAATGCCCAGAAGCCGACGGTGTTGCAGCTGTTTAAATACAAGGCGCTGGTGTGTATCAGACAGGAGGAGCCGGGGTTGTTTCTGGGTAAGATCTTCCTAAAAGTGGAGGTCAACCAACCTGCGTGGGAGAAATACAGCTGGGTAACAGTTCACTCGGTTTTATTGCAGTGTTTTAACCTGTGGTAAAGTATTGTAGGTACACAGAGGTACTTGCTGTGTAACTGCTGAATGAAAATGTAAATTTTGTACTTGCATTCTGCTGTTACACCCCCACAAAGTACATTCTGTGATAGGGGGATTTTCAAGTTCTTATTGTGTCTTTATAATATTTTTCCATTGGTTAATACACCGGAATAAGGCCTCTGTAAATTGCTACCTGTAACTGCCCTATAGTTAATATAACAAGCTACCTACTCCCCTCTCTCGATGCCATAGTACTGTTATGTACACTGATGATTAGCTAGACCTGAGAAAGTTCAACACTTCTAGTTTTAATTTCTATTGTATTTTTTAAAAAACGTGTAGATTTTTGTCATTATTTTTGTTTTTATTTTAATTCATCTTTGACGTAGGATCTGTTGGGAATGTCTGTCTGCACGCTTGTATGTTTTTAGTTGCTGAAAAGTGAGAGGGTTAGGGTTAGGTTAGCTGTTGGTGTCCCAGCGACGTTTAGCTGAACGCTTTCCCTAAAGCCCCAAACCGACTGCTAGATCTGATGTTGAAAAACGGGCTTAGGTCGGACTTTAAGGAAAACTTTACGTGCGCTTCCCAAAAACTCTTTAAAAAAAACTGGTGCTTAAGCAAAATAAAAACTCGAATTAAGAAATAAAATGTCTGCAGACGGTACACTGGGGAAACAGCAGTGGTATAATGTGTGCGGACGCCTCATTTCATCATTTAAATCAGATTTTACCATACAGAGTCCCCTGATATAAAAACAGGGTCCCTGAAATTCTTAATCAAACCCAAATGGCCGTAATAATGTCTGAGTGTCATCTGTAATTGGAATAACTATCACCAACAGCTTTTGGACTTCACAGAAGCCACTATGAAACCCATGCAGGCATCTTCCTGTACTTGCCACAGTTCAGCTCAAACGAGCAGCTTGATTTGTGTTTTCCTGCCTCTGTCATATGATAAACACGACATTAAAGTGACAGATGTATAATTGTCATGTGTGTAAACGTTCAGTGTAATCAAAAAGGTGGGGAAGCTGTGGTTTAAATAATGCTCTTGTGGCTCTATAGTCAAGGTATGGTGTGGATTCTAGACCAGATTTACACATGAATTAAAAAGGTCAGGTCAGATCTGCATCTTTGTATGATTACAACTATAAAACTACCAAGGTTTTATTCCTATGTAAATCAAGGCTAAGGCAAGAATATGATTTTGTCAGTGTCTCAGTTCCTTGCTTAATGCTGCTCAGATTCATCTTCCTGTTAACTGTGTTTTATGAGGGCAACAAGAACAGAACATCGGGGTATTTTTAACCTTTATTTATCTGTGGAACGTTGACTTTTTCAGCAACACCCTGCTTATCATTGTTACACAAATTCAACCAGGAGACTGCCCAGTACAACCGCAGTCTTAGTTACTTTCTGAGTTACTTTTTCCCCACTCAGATGTTCAACACCAGTCTGTGGATTTGAATCGACGGCCTTCCAGACACAAGCCCGCTTCATTAAGCGGCTGTCTGTGCTCGAAAACCTTTCATTAAGGGAACAAAATGAAGTCTGAGCCACGTTAACCTGTGACCTGCGAGTTGATTTGGGGCTCGGGACGTTTCTAATGTTAGTTTAGTTTCCTTTTATTAGACGATTGTGAGAATTAATTGATTGTACCTTTATCAGATGGAGATGAACCAGAAGCAGGACCTCGTATAGATTTATCATTATTGACCTTTCATTATTTAATTTTTTTTAATTTTTTGTTGCTGTTTGTGTCTCAATGTGCCAACCTAAGTAACAATGGAACTGGGTGTACTAAGCTTATAATCGTGTCTGATCTATAAAAACATACAACTGCGTATTTGATTTGAAAAGCATTTTTGTTTTGTTTTGTCTGTATAATAAGTAACTTGGGTGAAGAAAAGAGATTTTTGCTGGGGTTTTTTTTTTGTTTGTTTTTTTGTTTTTTGCTGTTCATCCTCAGTTTTGTGTTTTCGTTGCCCCCTTTGTATCAAAGTGTATGCAATGACAGTAAATGGACATGACTACTGCCTCTAGTCCTGTGTCACTGGCTTTTCCTTTGAAATCTGTTGAAGTCGACTCTCGGTTTGTCATATTGTCAGTGGCTTGCAGAACCCTCGTTTATCTTTAAAGGTTCAGTGCAATGGAAATCACATTTTCCAATCTCATGGTATCGTTTAACAAAAGGCCTGTTAATGCAAAGCTGCAGTATCCAAAATATTTTTACTGCCAGTATTATGGAAATTTGACGAATGCTCTTTGAGAAACTGTCCTTGTAGTTGGAGGGTCCTTCAGGAGAACGCCTGTGCGTGGGGTCTCTTAACGTGGGGAGACTGATGCACAGGCAGCCACCACGCGGTCCTTGACAGAGAGAAGGCCAGGGTCCAGCTGGGGGCCCCCCTATGCTGCGGCCTTCATCCGCCTTCGCGACCACTGTGGTGCTCCTCACAGCGCTACGTCCTGAGACTCTGACCAGCCACCATCTTCCGCCCGCTCCGCCGTTAAGGACTTGGTTGGATCGCGCTTCGTCGGTACCCTCCCCCTCGACCTCACCGCCATGGGTGACCCTACCAGGAACATAGCTCCAGACGGCATCGCTCTCGGGTTCTCCGGATAAACACAAGCCTCTCCACCACGTCAAGGTGGTGATCCCCGGAGAGGACTCTCCTTGTAGCGGTCAGCAGAATCAAAAAGAAATCCGGTCTTCTTCCTAGTTTAGCTAACGTCATCCATACCCACATTTGAATGTGTACTCTGATTCGTCGACTGTATGCATACGCAATGAGCTGGTCAGCTGTATGCATATTTAATGAGGTGTCCTCCAAAATCAGCATGCTTCCATGATGGATTGTCGATGGCTGCCAGGAGTCGTTTTCACTGTATCTTCAAAGTCCGCTTTTCAGGAATTTAGCAAGTCTGTTTTCCTTTTGAAACCCATTTTTGACCTATGATGCATTTTACATTTTAGGCATTCAGCTGATGCTCTTTTCCACTGCAGCTTAAAATGACTGCAACAGTAGAATAAGCTTCAATTCCTAGATCACCAACAATATAGCAAATTCTTTTTTTCACTAACAAAAAGATGAAAATGAAAAACATTTTACCTATATCTTTATTTTAGTTAGTTTTACGAGTAGACAAGATAATATTAGTTCAGTTTTAGTTTTTTCACAAAGTCTAGTTTTTTAAAATTTTTATTTATTTCAGGTAATGACAATGTTTTTAAACACCTAGTTTTCGACTTGGCATTACTTTACGATAATAACCTTGTTCACGACTGAGTTTAAACGTCTAACTGGAGATGCAACTAAGCAAACAGATATTTTCACTTGTTTAGTCCCAGGATCATGACATTATTTTCTACACATGCTGGACAATGTCAGCTGTAAGTAAGTGTAAAGAGAAAAGAAAATTGGTTATTAGGTTTCTGCAGGACACCAATTATTTGTATGAGTACTTTACAATTTGGAATTGATCTTGTAGTGTTGGTCAAGAAGCATGACGGATATCAGAGTATAATGGAGTTCATACTGTCATTTAAAAACTATAATCTGTTTGGATTTTGTGCTGTCAGTCATTTTGTAAATGTCACTTTTCCAAATGTTGAGTATTACTGAACATTATTTTGGAACCAAATTGTAGTTTGAGCAGCAGTACAGAAGCTGACAGACAGGGGGCGCTGCAGCACTGCCCAATGTCAGCCAACATGCTGAAGCAGAGAGCCTTTGTGTCTGCAAGCCAAAGAGAGATGCTTCTTGGTATTAACATCATCAATTTATTTTTTCACACAACAGCAAATATGGCACCTGTGGTTTCTGAGAATACTTAACTCTCCTGTTGTATTACGGTTAAATCTGACCCATTTACCTCCTTTAGCTGTCATAAATGTTTTCTTTTATCTGATTGCCATAAGGCCTCGTGACATCCTCCACACTAGGTATCAGAACACAACAAAATCATGTTTACAACTGTTAGTGAAGGAGGTAGGAGTTCCCAAGATTTACCCACTCAAGGTACTGTAAGGCGCTTTGGATAAAAGCATCCACAAAAAAACATATAACACACTCAATAAGTCCTGTTCATTAATTTTCCTGATCTACCTGCGGAAGTAGTTTGGTAAAATCAGATTCTAGTTTACTTGAGCAGTTGTATCTGCATTGAGATTTTAATGATGGCTGTAGATGCATGACACCCGTGTGTCAAGACAGACCCTATAAACAGCGATGTGCAAAGGTGGTTATTGCTTCGTCTTCGTCTCAAGTCTTTCCTTTATATTCATCCAGCAGTACTAGCAAGAGAAAACAATGCCAAATACAATGTGAAATAAAGAAACTAAGCACAATTTAGGCCAAAGCAGCTCCCACACCTGTCACAAACAACTGCAAGGTAAATGTTAGGTGTATATTAATTATTAATTATTAATTATCACAATTAGAGCAGATGTAGTGCTGCAACCTGCACTTGAATCACTGCTGATACCAAATCAGGCACCAGGTGGAACCAAAATCAAAACGACTTCCATGGATTCTTTTGTGTTGTAGCTTGTAACTATTAGTGTTCAGTCATCAATTTTTTAAAATGTACAAGCATCCACATACACACATATACATACATACAGATAGACACACACACACACACACACAGGGACAGTCTCCAGACACAATAACCATCTGCTCTCCATGAGGATAGCAAGACCTGAGTAATTGATGCTGTGTGTGTGTGTCTATGGGTGTCTGTGTGTATCTGTATGTATGTGTGTGTGTATGTGGGTGCTAACTATAGCATAGCGTTTGTTGTTGGCTCTGATTGCATCACTTGCGTTTGTTTCTGTGTCTTCATTTTGTACGTTCAGTGTAAAAATATCTACAAGGACAAGGGAGGCGATGAACTCTAAAAGTGGTATTGTGCTTGATAAAATCTTCATATTTTCTTTATTGCATTTCATATTGTTACAGTGATTGCAGTTTCTCCATCTGTAGTTACCCAGTGGTCTCTTCAGCCAGACCTCATGTTTTTCAGTGGGTATTTAACTGTGGATTGATTTGTCCTGCATGTTGGGGCCCTTTGGTAAGAAAAAAGTTGGGGGTCAGTCATTTTTGTGTTCTGGAGTCATTCCTCCAAATAGGTGTCTTTTGGAGAAAGTGTTGTCTATTTTTTCAAATATCCATTTTCCATCTCTTTCACATTCTGTCAGAAAGACGACACGTTTGACTTGCAGAAAAACAGACTACAACTCAGCCACCTAAATCCTGTGGATTTTGCACAAAGTTTTCACACACAAACCATAACATATTTCAACCCTGTTATCGTCACTCAGTCACACAGTTGTTTGACAGTGATTTCAATGCATATTTATAAAACATTCGACATTTTATTGCAAATGAATTGTCCCTAATTCTACTATAATAATCTGTAAAACAACAGTTATTTAACAAAATGCCTTTCTGCTTCAATAAAGTCATTATATTTGTGTTGAGCACTTTAAAGCGTTGCTTTCCTTTTAAAAGAAATGCCATTATTAAAAGAATTTCTGTTATTTTAGAATATATGATTGGCCTCCTCTTACCCTTTCCACAAACTACTATTTGTATTCCATTTGATGAGGTTATGACATTATTATCAAAATATATCTAAGTAACAGGGTTGACAACAACAGCATTGACGGGACAGAAGTAGTTAATTTAAAATAATCACCCGTAAACTGCTATAGTACTCATTTTTTTTATACAATATTTGAATAAAGGCAGGGATCCAAATAATTGACTCTAGAAAACGGGTGCAGAAATATGTCAAATAACATAATGAACTTCAAAAAGTACGACTATGCTGAACATTATTTAAACAGTTAAACTGCTTAACAGTAAGACGGCTAAATTATAAAACTTATTGAGCACAATCATTTAGAGTATACAGATTAAAAAATATGGCTGCCAAGTATATTACTAATTTTATTATTTTAACACGTAAATAAGTACATTGCTCTTTCTCTGCACAGGCATATCAGGTAAGTATATTACTCATTGTCTTTTCAAGGTAAATCAAATAAGTGTATTGTCTTGGCTCATTT
The DNA here is from genome assembly GCF_048128805.1 of Centroberyx gerrardi. Taxonomy (NCBI): domain Eukaryota; kingdom Metazoa; phylum Chordata; class Actinopteri; order Beryciformes; family Berycidae; genus Centroberyx; species Centroberyx gerrardi. The sequence continues at coordinate 4,796,167 of NC_136010.1, forward strand.
CACATTTCAAACAGCATGAAGACAAAATGTGAATTATACTTGTGTGGCTGCCATGCTTTGTCTGCTGCAGAATTAACATATTTGCGTATATCTCTATTTATTTATTTACCTTTATTTATTTGTTTATTTGAATCATAGACATATCTACAATATTTTAAGTAATGAACAGCTTTACAGACTGTTTTTTAACATAATGTCAACCCTGTTACTGTAACTTTGCACAAGGTAGCAGCATTGACGGCAACAGGGTCGACATTTCAAGCTCATGTCAGCGATAACTCCCCCATGTGATGAAGAACATGGGAACATATGGTATGTACTGTATGCAGTGTGTATGAGAGTATGTATGAGAGTTTACATGCATTTATTAAATAACTTAAAATTAATAAAATTCATTGTATAGTCTTTGAAATACGGGCTAACAGGTTTGACATGTTATGATTGTTACCATTTGTTAAACATTTCAAAACCTTCAAAAACAGACAAAATAGAGTTGGAAACTTACTTTCCTTCTCACTGTTTTGTTCCCTCCATGAAAACAATGTCACTTCCTGAAATATCAAATCATATGACTTGTCAGAGTTTTATTAAGAGTAACAGGGTTGACAGTAGATTTAGTGTAAGAAATAAAATTAATATTGTGCTTTTTTATATGGATAGTACACTCTGTTCTTGCTTTCCTTTGTCCTGGAAAGTGGAGTGTCTTTTGTCCTGCTTACTATAATGATGTAATCAGTGCTTGAATGCATGCATGATCACTATATATGGTTATGTGTGGTTTTGAGTGATTCTATAGGTGGACATGCAGTTAAAAGTCTGAACTAGTGGGTTGGTTTTGAGCCAAGTAGGTTTGGCTATGGGCCAAGATTTATAGTTTTGTTTACTTTAACCTATATAAGTGGATCCTGAACTCCGTTCTTGGTCACTTCTTTGTTGCTTGTTTGGAACACTGAACTGAACCATGCATGTCTGAATAAAGAATCCACAGAAGACTTTTGAACCTTGCTTAGTCATTTTGACCCACAACGGGTGAAGTAAATTTTTGCATTTACAGTTTGGCGACGAGGATGGGATGGACACAGCACTGAGCGACGCCTGGGGCTAGACTGAGGGTCAACTGCCGGCAGGAGTCTCTAGGAGACTCAGGGATAGTTCCGCTCCAGCAAAGGAGGTCTGGATCCCGCCCAAAGTCAGGCACGGGTGGCGTTCAGTGGGTCGTCCATCTATTTTAAAGAGCAAGTGGTGAGTTTCTGTGAATTTTTTTTCTCTTCCTCAGGGAGGGAGTAAAACATTTTTCCTCAGGGAGGTATTCTCATAGTTGCAACAAGTAAGAGAAAAGAAAAAACCTAGGTAGTTAGGGACACAAATGTAGTTGATTTTATTAGTTTTATTTCTAGCAGAAGTCGAATGAACATACTTAGGGACATTGCAAAATGTCTTAGTTTCAATCCAAAAAAGTCCTTATAATGAACAAAATACTCTCTCAGGTAATACAAATTATGGAAACATAAGAAAGAAAATATGGAATAACTTAGAACAAGCATTTTGTGTTTTAATTTAGATTTTAAACTACTTTCTTTTTTTTTTTTTTAAATATGTCAGTGTGATTTGTATTTTACATGTAAACAATGAAAATGTAGATGGTTTTGCAAAATTATCAAGGCTATAGACAGCTGCTTTTACTGTTTTGAGAGTGTTTTGAGAAGTTTAATATTAATATACAGTATGTGTCTATATTGAATAAAGTACATTATACTAAATGAGCATGTACTTGAAGATAGGAGCTCTTTATTTCAGTCACAGAGCACAACACATCATGTAATTCATGGCACATGCCAGTGAATCGGCACACATCGTGACTTCAGACTGAACCTCTGACTAGAGTTTAATACCATGAGACTTTGCAGAGGTCCAAATTGTCTGACCATTGTTGTCAAGAACCAGGTGACCTTGGTCAGTCAGGGTCAGACGCATCCTGTTATTCTTACTGTTGGTGTAGGTGCCAGTGCTCCAGAGTGGCTTATCTCCTCTGGTGTACATAACCAGGTTGTTATCCTGCTGCAGAAGGATTCGGAACGGCTCAGGAGAGACAGTATCTGACGCCCAGGTGGGAGACCACTTGTAGATGACAAAGTTGCCGTCGTCCTGTGGTTGGTGAACAAGGAGTTTGTTAATAGACAGTGAAGCTACTGCAGGTTCACAAAGTTGTAATGAGGCAAAAATAACAATGAACTCCACTTAGTTGAGAATTTTACATAGAAAACAAGCAAATTCAACTTTTCTTGACAATAATGAATTGAGGTGAAAAATAATTGCCGCCACATTCTACAGCTACTCTGAGCTGCTTCATATCGGCAAATTTAGAATTTCTCCTTTGCTTCTGATTAGTAAATCTCCAAATTTGAACTATATCTATATAGCCTAGTGTATACATATATATACAGTATATATATATTTATTTGTATGTGTATATATATATATATATATATATATATATATACGTATATATATACTGTATATATATGTATGTATATATATGTATATACATATGTATACATGTATACATGATAAAATCATATAAGTCAAAATGTTATAATTTGTAAAACTTGGCTCCTTGATAGTTTGCCCTTGTGACAATACTTGACTGGTGCCGTTTTGTAAATTCTAAATTCTGATTGCATTTGATTTTCATGTAATTGTTATTGTAAATGTTGAATATGTTTTGTCTAACCTGCCCTGACACCTTCATATCACAAGGGCTACAAAGAAATTCAGTCTTTGACTTTATCATGACATCCCCTGTGACTGTATACATGCTTAAAGCCTTAAAGCAGATACAAATTAGATCGAGTCTCTGTTTGGTCCAGGAAACAGATTGTTTCTTTTCCTCACCTGGAAGATGGCTTTGTAGTTCTCATCGTTACTGAGGAGGTAATCCCCCTTACGAAGTTCCTGGTCGGCGCTGATGAAGCTCTTACTCATGATTCTGGGGACAAAATGGAGACAAAATGTTCACTGAGGACTGAGGTGTCTCTTCACAGTGCTGACTTCTTTTTGTTGTTGTTTTCAATGGAAAGGATGGACTGTTGCTTGTACGTTAAAGTGCTGAAAGCTTAGTATGTTTTAAGGCTCAGAACATCAAGAGGCATAACTTAAAAATATTTAAGCTTTTAGCAAAACAGAGCTGCGCTTCAAATGAGTTATCCAAAACTGTGTAGCAACAACAAGAGCCACGACCAGTGCCTCCTTTGTTTGATTGGGTAAAAACGGGTGCCCAGTAACACAATGGCTGTATGAGCAATAACATATTGTTTCCATTGAAAATAATGACAAACTAGGGTTTGAAGATTCATGATTCTGAGCAGTTTCCAGTGTTATAAATGAATGATAACAATACTTAAATTTTTGCTTGATATTTTTGCAGTTTGATGAATTCCTTCTGTGGAATTTTGCCACTGACCTCCAAATTAAAATTAGACAACAAAAACAAAAAGGGCACTGAGAGAACACCTTCATTTTCACGTGTCGTGTCAAGCAGTTGAATATTTATTAATTCTTCGACACTGCAGGAGGTGGAATAAAATGATATACATACTGTCCATAAGTGAACCACATATTCCACATTCTGCTTCAGTTTTCTCAAGCAAAATCCACCCTATACATCCTGAAGTCCCATTCAACTGTATGAAAGCCCCCCTCAGGTTTGTTAGTAATAAATGCAAAACTAGAAATATTTTGCGGGGGATTTATCTGCAACAATAACCTAAAAATGAAGTCTTGATAACTTTCCAGTTCCAACTGTTGAAAAACCTCTCCAGTTTGATAGAACGGATGTATACATAAATTCACTGATTAATTCATTAATTTACTCAGTTTACCAATACCAATAATTTTATCATCTGGTATGAAACTCACCAGTACCTGCTCCAACTGGTGAGTTTCATACCTGCTCCAACTGGTATGAAACTCACCAGTTGGAGCAGGTACTTCTGCTGACGGAGAAACAGATGCTGAATGAGCTGAAGTTGTTCTGGAGTGATGGAGCAGAGCAGTGATGCACAACTTGGACAAGTCCTGCTTTTATTGCCACCAGAGAGGTGAGGGTGGTGCCAGCGTGTGCAGGAGGGGAGCTGGCCAAACATTAATGTTGACTTTGGGAAATCTAATCTGTAATGTGATTATATTATTTTTAAGACTTCTTCCTTGTTCAAAGGCCAAGATTTCTGACTTTAGAACAAAGTCAGAAGGCCTTTTTTTAGATGTCCAAACTGGCTGGGGTGTCCTGACCCTTTATTATAAGTCAGTGGTCCCAACAGCCAGTATGACAATAAGACAGAGGAAATTATATATATACATATATATATATATATATATATATATATATATATATTGATATATATAGCAAGGAACTTTTTGCCTGGACTATTGGGAACATTTATTATTCTGGTTAAAGTGCCGTCACTCAATTGGCATATTAGAAACATATTTTTTCAAATTTCATAAATCATACAACACCCTACAACCACCTCGTGACCCCCAGAGGTGTCCCATCAGACAGTTTGAGAACCACTGCTATAAAGAATAGGAATGATGCACTCAAAGGGGGAAATTTAGGGCTTTTCTCTTTCAGCCCAGTTTCCTCCCTCTGGCTTTTGATGATGTTACAAACTTGGCTCAGGCTTGTGACAAATGACAAATGAGTCCACACACAAACTCAAAGTTCAATTTAATTTATTGAACTGAAAATAAAGTCAAAAATGGGTGTGAGGATTTGGAGAATCATTAGTGTAATGCATGTGTGGATGAGTGGAGGGTGGAGTATAGGAAGGAAACCCTTGAAGGGGGAAATTTATGATGTAACTTGTGAAAAACAGAAGCGATACAGTGTTCCAGTACAAGGGAATGCTCTTTTCAATCGATCATTTATGTCACCGCCGAGACAAGAATGTATATCCATTGTCAGGAATGTCTGTGGGTTCAAGACTATGCAAGGTATGGTCAAAGTAAAAATGCAGTTGCCAAAGAGAACACATAAACATAAAAAAAAAAGAAAATGGCAGCAATGATTTTTTTCATCTTCATCATCTTAAAGAAAAGTTTGCTTTGTAAAATTCTCCAAGTGTAGCCAACCAAGTGTAGATTGTTAGATTTGCTTTGTTTCAACTTTGTGAACCTGCAGTAGCTTCACTGTCTATTAACAAACTCCTTGTTCACCGACCACAGGACGACGGCAACTTTGTCATCTACAAGTGGTCTCCCACCTGGGCGTCAGATACTGTCTCTCCCGGGCCGTTCCGAATCCTTCTGCAGCAGGATACCAACCTGGTTATGTACACCAGAGAAGATAAGCCACTCTGGGCCACTGGCACCTTCTCTAATGATCACTCCCAGAGGTTGCGCCTGACCATGACTAACCAAGGTTTGCTGGTTCTTGACAGGAACGGGCAAACAATTTGGACCTCTGGGATGTGCAAAAAGTAATCAGAGGTTCAGTCTGAAGTCATGATGTGTGCCAATTCATTGTTGTGTGCCATGAATCACAAAGAGGAATAATGTGTTGTGTTCTGTGAATGAAATAAAGAGCTCCTATCTTAAAGTACACGCTCATTTATGTGTATTATTCTGTCAACAGTTTAGTATAATGTACCTTGTTCAACTCTCACACACACATTGCTATTAAACTTCCAATTTCTGTGATAATAACCAACTAATAAATTTGTTTTCACAGGTGAATTAGATAAGCATATTTCTCAATTTGTTTTCACAGGTGAATTAGATAAGCATATTACTCATTTGCTTTTCTAGGTGAGTCAGATAAGCATAATACTCATTTGCTTTTCCAGGTAAAATAAGTAAGTAAAGCCAAGACAAATAATATATTGTCTTGACTCATTTCTCATTTCAAGCTGCATTCATGAGGGCAAAATATGAATTATACTTGTGTGGCTTCCATGTTTTGTCTAATTCAGGATTCATATTTTATTTGCTTACATCTCGTTATTTGTTTGACTCATATGACATATCTACAAAATGTATTCACAATCCTACAGCCCGCCTCCAAAGTCGATTATGTTAAAATCTGGATGAAGGATTTTTTTTATTTTAGGGTAAATCAATCTGCCCTCCACTGACTCAAATCATAGGGTAGCAGCAAACTTAGAAATGCTGCTTCACTACCTCCCAATTTCCCTGCTTCAAATTGTTCTTGGAGTGGAGTGTGTGTTTTGTGTCTCAACCACTTTCTCACCACCTGTACAGTCTTCTTGTTCAGTTCCCTAAGGCTGTTTTGTGGAATATGCACATTTGTAAACAGGTGCTGTATTTTGGTTTAGGCCACTTCTCTTACAGCCTCTAGTTTCATGACCGGAGGTAGGGGTGAGAGGTCAATCAGGTCAAGCCTGTTGGTGTATTCGTGGGCAAGGTTCTGGACCCATTCCCCCCACTCACCAGCAACATTACATTTGTACCCGAGGTAGCAGTAGGTTTCGTTACGGGAGTAGACTCTGATGGGCTTACCCATTACTGTGAATGAGGGGGGGTGTCAGATTCGGCTTTGTACCAGCGGTTGCCACCGCTCCGTCGTTCATAGAACACAGCACATTTTGTGTGTGACTTCTAATCTAATCCAGACACCTCAGTCCTCAGTTCTATAGACAAAGCTATTATCAAGTAATGGTAATTTGAGACAACAGATCATGATTTTTGTCTTTTATTCGTCTGCGCCAACAAAAACATTTCCCTCAGGATTCCACTACAACACATAAACTGTTTCTATTAGAACAGCTGTAAAGTGGAGTGATAGATGTAGTGAAAAATGCCTATACTGTCATTTCATAAATCAATCATTAAGTATATCCAATTGATTGATTTAAAAGAACACGTCCTTAAGTACACACTTCAAATGCATGTCAACAAAGAACTTGTATGCACTTCCAAAGAATTTCACCAAGGAACGCACACACACACACGTACACACACAAACTCCTACCACCCTCACCCTCTCTGGTGGTGATAAAAGCAGGACTTGCCCAACTTGTGCATCACTGCTCTGCTCCATCGCTCCAGAAGAACTTCAGCCCGTTCAACACCTCTGTTTCTCTGTCAGCAGCAGCACCTGCTCCAACTGGTGAGTTTTTTGTTATTTGTATACTTTATTATCCCCACGGGGAAATTTGTCATACCAACATACCTGATAAAACACCTGTAGTTGTAAACTGAGCAAAATAATTCATTCGTTTAAAAATCTCGAAGAACGAATTGTATCTCGTGTGCAAGAAAAAAGAAAACCAGAGCTCGAATTGCATATCGTGCGCATGGTACAGTAAATCGTGGCCACGACAAAAAATATTTTTCTCCCGATGGCCACTACTCCCGAGCTCCGTACAGTGCAGGTTTTGTTGTCTAATTTTAATTTGGAAGTCAGTGGCAAAAGTCAATACAAGGAACTCATCAAACTGCAAAAATGAAAACCAAAAAATCTCTATATTCATTCTAGTTTGAAGAAAAACAATGGCTGTAAAAAAAAATAACATAACACTCGGCACTGCTCAGAATCCTGAACCTTGAAACCCAAGTTTTTCTTTATTTTCAGTGGAAAGAGTATGTTTTTGCTGATATAGTTCCTGTGTTACTGGGCACTTTTTTATACTTAGTTAAACAAAACTAATACATTTTTGGAGGAAGCGCTGGTCATGGCTCTTAACCTGGTGTAGCCCAGCTCTGTTTAACAAAAAGTTTAAATTATTTTAACTTACACCTCTTGGTGTTCTGAGACTTAAAACATACTATGCTTTCAGCCCTGTCAGGAACAAGCAACAGTCCATCCTTTCCATTGAAAACAACAACAAAAAGAAGTCAGCACTGTGAAGAGACACCTCAGTCCTCAGTGAACATTTTGTCTCCATTTTGTCCCCAGAATCATGAGTAAGAGCTCCATCAGCACCAACCAGGAACTTCGTAAGGGGGATTACCTCCTCAGTGACGATGGGAACTACAAAGCCATCTTCCAGGTGAGGAAAAGAGAAACATTCGTTCTCTTGGACCAAACCAGAGATAATTAGCCTGCTGCTTATTTAGCTAGCTAACAATGCCAAAAACCAACTCAACAACAGGGACAAGGGCTAAAGACTAGACTGTTCACTGTGTGACAGTAACCTAATTGGAAACAAATCCACCTCATGAGACTATTCACTTTTATTTATAATGTTACTGAATCGTTAGAATTTTGTGAACCTGCAGTAGTTTAATTGTCTATAACGAGGCAAAGTCTGACATAATTTTCTAGGCTTTTCCACCATTTTGTGTGTAGTCCAAAATATGGAAAATATGAATGGGCTTTGCAAGAATAAGTTAATAAATAAATTTAAAAATAAATGATGTGCTACATAGAGGCTTACTAGCTATGCTACATTTTGTCCCATGAAATAAAATACATAAACATTACCTTTGTTCATTTTAATTCTTAAATTACTTTTAAATCACTGCTAGTGAAATGCTATTTCAGTCATGACCAAGGTATCTGGCAGTTTGACATGATTAGCTAACCACACAGATCAATAACAACTATTAGATGCAATGCTTTTAAAATCTTTTAAATTTAAAATAATTTGAAGGTACAACACTTTGAAGAGGTAAAGAGGTATTGTAGTCATTTTCCCGCATGATTAGCATTTTGTTTGCAAAAATCAATATTAAAAGGAGCTAAAAGATCAAAAGTCACAGAGGTGAATGTATTTTAAGAAGTAGATGTATTTTAATCCCTGGAAAAAATGTATATCTTGTGGGTATCCGTTCAACATTTTCGAAAACCCCATTCATATTTTCCATAGGGATTTAGAACTACACACGGTGTAGAACGGTGGTGATGCTAATCTCTGCCACACAATATGACAAAAAATGACGACTTCCACTTGTGGCCTCTATTAACAAACACCTTATTCACCTTACTCAGGAAGACGGCAACTTCGCCATCTACAAGGGTGGGTCTCGCACCTGGGAGGCGGATACTGCCTCTTCCCAGCCGTTCCGAATCCTTCTGCAGAAGGATAACAACCTGGTTATGTACACCAGAGGAAATAATACATTCTGGGAGACTGCCACCGCCGGCACCACTCAGAGTGAGAGGATGCGCCTGACCCTGACTAACCAAGGTCACCTGGTTCTTGACAACAATGGTCAGACAATTTGGACCTCTGCAAATTCTAGTGGTAATAAACACTAATCAGAGGTTCAGTCTGAAGTCATGATGTGTGCCGATTCATTGGTGTGTGCCATGAATCACAAAGAGGCAAGAATGATGTGTTGTGCTCTGTGAGTGAAATAAAGAGCTCCTATCTTAAAGTACACGCTCATTTATGTGTATTATTCTGTCAACAATTTAGTATAATGTACCTTGTTCAACAGACACACATTGCTATTAAACTTCCAATTTTCTGTGATAATAATCAACTAATAAACAATAAATAACTAAATAATAAATACATATACAAATAAATAAACATACACCAACAACAATAATAAAACAATTGAATGAAAGGGAGGAAATGCTGCAGTGATTAAAATGTAATTGGATCACTGAAAAGCTTCAGTAAGGCTTGGAAAAGTCAAAGCACTGAATGTAAAGATCCAAAAGATTTTTGAAGGCAGTCTCGCCCTCTAGTGGCCAGTCTTACTGTATGTTTCAATACAGTGTAGGGCGCCATCGTTGGAAGGTAAATTACAACACTTCATCATCATAAAATAACACTAACTGCACTAATATCACAGATTGATGATATATAACAGTCATCTAGTCTAGTTTATTTATATATCCCTTTATCACAAGCATGTCTTAAAGGGCTTCACATAGCATCATATACAGTACATGTCATATACATACTACACTATATACAGTATGTATACATACTACATATACACATCACATACATCCTATACTATGTCATGTAGGTTACTTCATATACATACTACATACATCATATACCATACTACACAAACACACTCATGGCTATGGACAATTTAGAGTCTTTAATCCACCTGACCTGCATGTCTTTGGCCTGTGGGAGGAAACCGGAGCACCCAGAGGAAACCCATGCAAACTCCACACAGAAAGGACCGGGGCGGCGATTCGAACCCACGACTTTCTTGCTGTGAGGCGACAGAACCCACCACTGAGCCACCGTGCTGCCGTGCTGATAAGGTACTATAAATATGTATAGAGGTCATTGTGTACAGTTTGGCACCAACATATCAGGGTTAGGAGTTGTGCCTGTGTTAAAGGTTCCATTCCCAAAATGTACCCACTCAAGGTACTGTAAGACAACACACTCAATAAGTACTGAACAGTTTTTTTTCCCCTTATCTAGCTGCAGAAGTAGTTTGGCAAAATCAGATTCTTGTTTACATAAGCAATTGTATCTGCATTCAGATTAAACCTGTCAGGACAGATGCTATGTTGTAAATAAAATGTGAAATAAAGAAACTAAGCACAATTTAGGCCAAAGCAGCTCCCACCCAAACAACTGCAAGGTAAATGTCAGGTGTATATTAAACATTAATTATTACAACTAACCCTAACCTAACCTGCACTTGAATCAATGCTGATACCAAATCAGGCACCAGGTGGAACCAAAATCAAAACGACTTCCATGGATTATTTTGTGTTGTGGCTAGGATTAATTATTATAGTGTTCAGTCATCAATTTTTTAAAATGTATACATATCAAAAGATAGACACACACACAAACACAGGGATAGTCTCTAGACACAATAACCGTGTGTGTGTGTGTGTGTGTTAGTGTGTGTCTATCTGTATGTATTTGTGTATGTGGGTGCTAGCTATAGGATAGCGTGTATTGTTGTCTCTGATTGCATGACTTCTACAAGGACAAGTGAGGTGATGAACTCCAAAAGTGGTGTTGTGCTTGATAAAATCTTCATATTTTCTTTATACGGTGTGTCTTGAGGTCTTTGAACACCTTTGTGCATTTCATATTGTGAAATGCACAATATGTGATTGCAGTTCCTGCATCTGTAGTTACCCAGTGGTCTCTTCAGCCAGACCTCATGTTTTTCAGTGGGTATTTAACTGTGGACTGATTTGTCCTGCATGTTGGGGCCCTTTGGTAAGAAAAAAGGACTTTGAGGACTTTGTATGCTTTTGGATTTCATGGCGTGTTTTATGGTTTTTGCTTGTGTACTGTAGCGACTCACAAAAAAGATAATTTTTGTATTCTGGAGTCATTCTTCCAAATCGGTGCCTTTAGGAGAAAGTGTTGTCTATTTTTTCAAATATCCATCCATTTTCCATCTTTTTCACATTCTGTCAGAGAGACGACATGTTTAACTTGCAGAAAAACATACTGGTCCAACTCAGGCACCTAAATCCTGTGGATTTTGTGCAAAGTTTTGACATACAAACCATAACAAGACTAGATGGTCTGTCAGTCACACAGTTGTTTGACAGTGATTTCAATGCATATTTATAAAATGTTTAACATTTTATTGCAAATTAATTGTCCCTCATTCTACCATAATAATGTGTAAAACAATAGTTATTTAACAAAATGCCTTTTTACTTCAATGAAGTCGATACATGTGTTGAACACCTTGAAGTGTTGCTTTCCTTTTAAATGAAATGCCATTATTCAATCAATAAATCAACCAAACCAACCAACCAATCAACCAATCAATTAGCATCATTAGACATCATTTGTCTTTTGTTTGATAAAGATTGATCAAACTATCTTGAACATATCACATTGTTAATTTATCAAACTATTTGCAGCTGCACATTTCAATCTAGTTGCTTTCATAAGGACATTCATGAGGACAAAATATTAATTATACTTGTGTAGCTACCATGTTTTGTCTGATTCAGGATTAACATCTTATTTGCTTATATCTCTTTATTTGTTTGACTCATGACATATCTACAATATTTATTTATACTTTTTAATTAATGAATAGCTTTACAGAGGGATATTTTAAACGGCTTAATGTGAAAACGGCTTAATGAGGCAAACAATTTTTCAACTTTGATGAAAAAATTGGTTTTGTTTCCTAGGTTTACAGCACAATAACAACTAGCAATCCTGAAAAGAAAAGGAAAATTTGATCAATTTGATTTTTTTTTTTAACAATTAATTTAGTGAAATAACATGGCTTAAAGAGCTAATATTGAAATGAAAAACTCTGAAAATGTAACCATGAATTTGAGACCATAACACTTCAATAGAGCCCAAAAAGAATGACTAGAAAAAATAGGGAAACATTTTTAAAAAATCATCAAAGTCTGAATTTAGGTCATTTAGGCAATTTAGGCAAAAATCAAAATAGAAAGATTTATCTTTATTTCGGGCTGATGAAGAAAAATCTGAAATAAATGGCTGACACATTTAATGCCTGTCTGTTGTATGGGAAGGTGCCTGACTCATGGAAAGGTGCCCTCATCCACAGAATACCAAAAACGGACAATGTTCCCGATGACCCGTCTACATGGAGAGATATTTCCCTCCTGCCCTCTGTTTATAAGGTTTTCATGAAATGTCTGCTTGCCCGCATCCTCCCATGGTTGGTGGACACAGGTATTCTCTCCCCCAAACAGAAAGCATATATTGACAGACAAGGTATGAATGAGCATGTATTCTGCCTGAAAACTGGAATCGATGACTTCAAGCATGAATCATCCAGATTTTACAACGTGTTCCTGGACATCAGCCACATCTACAATGCCCTTAACACAAGTAAATCGTGCCTAACCAAAATGTAATATAGGCTATTTGTGATGTGGCTGTTCCTCACTTTACCTCTTTTTTCTCCGACATCTTCTTCTTGATGATTCTGCCGCCAAAAAAGGGGTCAGAGACGCATAATTTTTTTTCCTACCCCATTTTCTGGAAGACCCGCCCCTACTCTGCCTCTGATTGGTTAGGTTTAGGCAAAGGAGTGAGATGCTATCCCCGCCTCCACAGTCTCAAAAGTCAACTTGACGAGCGAGCGAGTGTTGAGCAGTCGCGAGCGCGTAGAGAGGGTCGAGCGAGCGCTCGCAGGACCGCATTTGTGCACGTGGAGCAGAAATGCTCCCTCGCAAGGATGGTTTTCCGCTCGCGGATACTGTTCTGTGCGCTCGTATCACGTGTGCGCGCCTGGTTTTTATGTGCGTGGGTTGTGAGACTAATTAAATGCCATACCAGTCCACAAGCACTTTCACTGCCCAATTCATCAAGCACTATCACTTCCACAAGCAATACCAAGCACTTATTTCTTGATTTTGAGTTCATATATGAAGCCTACATGAGCCTTACCCATGAGATAATGGGTCATGAAGGACAAGGCTAAATGTGAATAAGCCGTGCGTTTCAGTCAGCAGGTTCACTATAAATACTAGATGTAGCCTATTTTATAATTATAAGATGATGCTATTTATTTTTTCACTTATTAATTATTGTTACTATTAGTTTAAGTAATGCACCCAAACGTCATGATTAGCGTTACGTTCATTGTTTTGACAACAAATAACATGTTTTCAAAACACTGGAAGGAACCAGTTCACTAGATTAGACACAGTAGATTAATAGCTGCTCTTCATCCTTTAGCCCACCAGGTGTCACTAATGTGCACAGTGCTGAAAAGCTTTGAGTAATGAAACCTTTTTCGATACAGGTGGAAGGAGTCAGGAACTGAAGGAAACTGGTTGATTTTTCCATTGCTCCCATGTCAACTGTTAGTTGCAGCAAATAGTATCAGTGGCAGCACAGGAGACTAATTGTTTCTGCAAGACAAAGGCAATATTATACCTCCCTTATGGAAAGAAAATTGTATTATTATTTTTTCCTTATTTATAGCTATTTGTTATGATTGACCATGTTTATGACTCATTTGTTGCATTTATTAGTTGGTTATTATCACAGAAATTGGGAGTTCAAAAGCAATGTGTGTGTCATTATACTAAACTGACACAGTAATAGACATGAATGAGCGTGTACTTTAAGATAGGAGCTCTTTATTTCACTCACAGAGCACAACACATTATTCTTGCCTCTTTGTGATTCATGGCACACACCAATGAATCGGCACACATCATGACTTCAGACTGAACCTCTGATTAGTGTTTATTACCACAAGAATTTGCAGAGGTCCAAATTGTCTGACCATTGTTGTCAAGAACCAGGTGACCTTGGTTAGTCAGGGTCAGGCGCATCCTCTCACTCTGACAGTTGCTGTAGGTGACAGTGTCCCAGAGTGGTTGTTATCCTGCTGCAGAAGGATTCGGAACGGCTCGCAAGAGGCAGTATCCGTCGCCCAGGTGGGACACACACCACACTTGTAGATGACGAAGTTGCCGTCTTCCTGAGTAAGGTGAATAAGGTGTTTGTTAATAGAGGCCACAAGTGGAAGTCGTCATTTTTTGTCATTTTGTGTGCCAGAGATTAGCATCACCACCGTTCTACACCGTGTGTAGTTCTAAATCCCTATGGAAAATATGAATGGGGTTTTCGAAAATGTTGAATGGATACCCACAAGATATACAATTTTTCCAGGGATTAAAATACATCTACTTCTTAAAATACATTCACCTCTGTTACTTTTGATCTTTTAGCTCCTTTTAATATTGATTTTTGCAAACAAAATGCTAATCATGCGGGAAAATGACTACAATACCTCTTTACCTCTTCAGTGTGTTGTACCTTCAAATTATTAAGATTTTAAAAGCATTGCATCTAATAGTTGTTATTGATCAGTGTGGTTAGCTAATCATGTCAAACTGCCAGATACCTTGTTCATGACTGAAATAGCATTTCACTAGCAGTGATTTAAAAGTAATTTAAGAATTAAAATTAACAAAGGTAATGTTTATGTATTTTATTTCATGGAACAAAATGTAGCATAGCTAGTAAGCCTCTATGTAGCACATAATTTATTTTTAAATTTATTTATTAACTTATTCTTGCAAAGCCCATATTTTCCATATTTTGGACTACACACAAAATGTCTAGAAAATTATGTCAGTAGTGGTGGTTTAGCATCCAGTGCGACGAGTCAGTGGACACCAGCAGTACGGCGCAGCTGATGGTGTTTGTACGAAGGGTGTTCCATGATTTTTCCACGAAAGAGGAACTCCTGGCACTACTGCCCCTGAAGACAACAACAAGGGGGGGTTGATATCTACAACGCGGTGAACGGGTATTTCGTGGAGAAAAAGGTACCATTGGAAAAGCTGGTGTCTGTGACAACAGACGGTACCCCCGTGATGACCGGGGCCGTCACACAGGCTTCGTCGCGCAATGCAAAGGCGACCCAGATCTCCCCAAATTTCTACATTACCACTGCATCATTCACCAGCAGGCGATATGGGCTTTGAGTTGCAGTGTCAAGTTATACCCCTGATTACAGTGCACTTGTGAACAGTATGCAATGCCAAGCTTCCCACTAAAAGACCTTTACAACTAACTCTGTCTGTCTGCCATTTGGTAGTGTACAGTGGGTTATCAGAGCTTATTCACTGAAAAACACGGTTGATGAGAGCAGTGAGAGTGAAATGTTTGTGTTAGTATGTGTGAGAATATGAGAAAAAACTATGCCATGTCTGAATTATTTCAATCTAAAACAGATTAATTGTTGAGATTAACAGAGAAATCATTAAACTTGCATGTTTAAATATATATATCTGTGTTTTCCTATGATCACTTGGTAAAACATTATTAATAATGATTGTGAGGAATCATTAACAGTAATTAGTGAACATAGATAGACAGTCTCCTAATATATGTAGCCTATTAAATGCATAATATTCATTATTTAAAGGTAAACCGAGCAAATTTATATTATTCGGGAAGATTATATCAAACAAGTAGCCCTCCATATTACTCTCTACCCTTCAGGTAACTCTGTCTCAAAAAGGTTGGTGACCCCTGATTTAAAAGAACCTGTCCTTATAAGTAAACACTTCCAATGAACAAAGAATTTGTCAGTACTTGCAAGGAATTTTAACCAAGAACTTGTATGCACTTCCAAAGAATTTCACCAAGGAACGCGCGCACGCACACGTACACACACAAACTCCTACCACCCTCACCCTCTCTGGTGGTGATAAAAGCAGGACTTGCCCAACTTGTGCATCACTGCTCTGCTCCATCGCTCCAGAAGAACTTCAGCCCGTTCAACACCTCTGTTTCTCTGTCAGCAGCAGCACCTGCTCCAACTGGTGAGTTTTTTGTTATTTGTATACTTTATTATCCCCACGGGGAAATTTGTCATACCAACATACCTGATAAAACACCTGTAGTTGTAAACTGAGCAAAATAATTCATTCGTTTAAAAATCTCGAAGAACGAATTGTATCTCGTGTGCAAGAAAAAAGAAAACCAGAGCTCGAATTGCATATCGTGCGCATGGTACAGTAAATCGTGGCCACGACAAAAAATATTTTTCTCCCGATGGCCACTACTCCCGAGCTCCGTACAGTGCAGGTTTTGTTGTCTAATTTTAATTTGGAAGTCAGTGGCAAAAGTCAATACAAGGAACTCATCAAACTGCAAAAATGAAAACCAAAAAATCTCTATATTCATTCTAGTTTGAAGAAAAACAATGGCTGTAAAAAAAAATAACATAACACTCGGCACTGCTCAGAATCCTGAACCTTGAAACCCAAGTTTTTCTTTATTTTCAGTGGAAAGAGTATGTTTTTGCTGATATAGTTCCTGTGTTACTGGGCACTTTTTTATACTTAGTTAAACAAAACTAATACATTTTTGGAGGAAGCGCTGGTCATGGCTCTTAACCTGGTGTAGCCAAGCTCTGTTTAACTAAAAGTTTAAATTATTTTAACTTACACCTCTTGGTGTTCTGAGACTTAAAACATACTAAGCTTTCAGCCCTGTCAGGAACAAGCAACAGTCCATCCTTTCCATTGAAAACAACAACAAAAAGAAGTCAGCACTGTGAAGAGACACCTCAGTCCTCAGTGAACATTTTGTCTCCATTTTGTCCCCAGAATCATGAGTAAGAGCTCCATCAGCACCAACCAGGAACTTCGTAAGGGGGATTACCTCCTCAGTGACGATGAGAAATACAAAGCCATCTTCCAGGTGAGGAAAAGAGAAACATTCGTTCTCTTGGACCAAACCAGAGATAATTAGCCTGCTGCTTATTTAGCTAGCTAACAATGCCAAAAACCAACTCAACAACAGGGACAAGGGCTAAAGACTAGACTGTTCACTGTGTGACAGTAACCTAATTGGAAACAAATCCACCTCATGAGACTATTCACTTTTATTTATAATGTTACTGAATCGTTAGAATTTTGTGAACCTACAGTAGTTTAATTGTCTATAACGAGGCAAAGTCTGACATAATTTTCTAGGCTTTTCCACCATTTTGTGTGTAGTCCAAAATATGGAAAATATGAATGGGCTTTGCAAGAATAAGTTAATAAATAAATTTAAAAATAAATGATGTGCTACATAGAGGCTTACTAGCTATGCTACATTTTGTCCCATGAAATAAAATACATAAACATTACCTTTGTTCATTTTAATTCTTAAATTACTTTTAAATCACTGCTAGTGAAATGCTATTTCAGTCATGACCAAGGTATCTGGCAGTTTGACATGATTAGCTAACCACACAGATCAATAACAACTATTAGATGCAATGCTTTTAAAATCTTTTAAATTTAAAATAATTTGAAGGTACAACACTTTGAAGAGGTAAAGAGGTATTGTAGTCATTTTCCCGCATGATTAGCATTTTGTTTGCAAAAATCAATATTAAAAGGAGCTAAAAGATCAAAAGTCACAGAGGTGAATGTATTTTAAGAAGTAGATGTATTTTAATCCCTGGAAAAAATGTATATCTTGTGGGTATCCGTTCAACATTTTCGAAAACCCCATTCATATTTTCCATAGGGATTTAGAACTACACACGGTGTAGAACGGTGGTGATGCTAATCTCTGGCACACAAAATGACAAAAAATGACGACTTCCACTTGTGGCCTCTATTAACAAACACCTTATTCACCTTATTCAGGAAGACGGCAACTTCGCCATCTACAAGGGTGGGTCTTGCACCTGGAAGGCGGATACTGCCTCTTCCCAGCCGTTCCGAATCCTTCTGCAGAAGGATAACAACCTGGTTATGTACACCAGAGGAGATAATACATTCTGGGAGACTGCCACCGCCGGCACCACTCAGAGTGAGAGGATGCGCCTGACCCTGACTAACCAAGGTCACCTGGTTCTTGACAACAATGGTCAGACAATTTGGACCTCTGCAAATTCTTGTGGTAATAAACACTAATCAGAGGTTCAGTCTGAAGTCATGATGTGTGCCGATTCATTGGTGTGTGCCATGAATCACAAAGAGGCAAGAATGATGTGTTGTGCTCTGTGAGTGAAATAAAGAGCTCCTATCTTAAAGTACACGCTCATTTATGTGTATTATTCTGTCAACAATTTAGTATAATGTACCTTGTTCAACAGACACACATTGCTATTAAACTTCCAATTTTCTGTGATAATAATCAACTAATAAACAATAAATAACTAAATAATAAATACATATACAAATAAATAAACATACACCAACAACAATAATAAAACAATTGAATGAAAGGGAGGAAATGCTGCAGTGATTAAAATGTAACTGGATCACTGAAAAGCTTCATTAAGGCTTGGAAAAGTCAAAGCACTGAATGTAAAGATCCAAAAGATTTTTGAAGGCAGTCTCGCCCTCTAGTGGCCAGTCTTACTGTATGTTTCAATACAGTGTAGGGCGCCATCGTTGGAAGGTAAATTACAACACTTCATCATCATAAAATAACACTAACTGCACTAATATCACAGATTGATGATATATAACAGTCATCTAGTCTAGTTTATTTATATATCCCTTTATCACAAGCATGTCTTAAAGGGCTTCACATAGCATCATATACAGTACATGTCATATACATACTACACTATATACAGTATGTATACATACTACATATACACATCACATACATCCTATACTATGTCATGTAGGTTACTTCATATACATACTACATACATCATATACCATACTACACAAACACACTCATGCCTATGGACAATTTAGAGTCTTTAATCCACCTGACCTGCATGTCTTTGGACTGTGGGAGGAAACCGGAGCACCCAGAGGAAACCCATGCAAACTCCACACAGAAAGGACCGGGGCGGCGATTCGAACCCACGACTTTCTTGCTGTGAGGCGACAGAACCAACCACTGAGCCACCGTGCTGCCGTGCTGATAAGGTACTATAAATATGTATAGAGGTCATTGTGTACAGTTTGGCACCAACATATCAGGGTTAGGAGTTGTGCCTGTGTTAAAGGTTCCATTCCCAAAATGTACCCACTCAAGGTACTGTAAGACAACACACTCAATAAGTACTGAACAGTTTTTTTCCCCCTTATCTAGCTGCGGAAGTAGTTTGGCAAAATCAGATTCTTGTTTACATAAGCAATTGTATCTGCATTCAGATTAAACCTGTCAGGACAGATGCTATGTTGTAAATAAAATGTGAAATAAAGAAACTAAGCACAATTTAGGCCAAAGCAGCTCCCACCCAAACAACTGCAAGGTAAATGTCAGGTGTATATTAAACATTAATTATTACAACTAACCCTAACCTAACCTGCACTTGAATCAATGCTGATACCAAATCAGGCACCAGGTGGAACCAAAATCAAAGTGACTTCCATGGATTATTTTGTGTTGTGGCTAGGATTAATTATTATAGTGTTCAGTCATCAATTTTTTAAAATGTATACATATCAAAAGATAGACACACACACAAACACAGGGATAGGTTTGTGATAAAATCTCTATACTTTCTTTATACGGTGTATCTTGAGGTCTTTGAACACCTTTGTGCATTTCATATTGTGAAATGCACAATATGTGATTGCTGATATTTCCCTCCTGCCCTCTGTTTATAAGGTTTTCATGAAATGTCTGCTTGCCTGCATCCTCCCATGGTTGGTGGACACAGGTATTCTCTCCCCCAAACAGAAAGCATATATTGACAGACAAAGTATGAATGAGCATGTATTCTGCCTGAAAACTGGAATCGATGACTTCAAGCATGAATCATCCAGATTTTACAATGTGTTCCTGGACATCAGCCACATCTACAATGCCCTTAACACAAGTAAATCGTGCCTAACCAAAATGTAATATAGGCTATTTGTGATGTGGCTGTTCCTCACTTTACCTCTTTTTTCTCCGACATCTTCTTCTTCTCCCAACGGCCACTCCCGGGCTCCATAGCACTGAGGGAACACCTTCTTTATTTTCTCATTTAGTGTCAGGCAGGTGAATATGATTTTTAAACGAATGAATTATTTTGCTCAGTTTACAACTACAGGTGTTTTATCAGGTATGTTGGTATGACAAATTTCCCCATGGGGATAATAAAGTATACAAATAACAAAAAAAATAACTCACCAGTTGGAGCAGGTGCTGCTGCTGACAGAGAAACAGAGATGTTGAACAGGCTGTAGTTCAGTGTTGTGCAAGTTCACATTTCACAAGAGCTAGCTCAAAGTTCAGTTCACACAGATTAAAATAGTCTGCTAGACATTATTCACCATAATCTGTGGTTTGGGTATGTTTAACACACGCAGTTATATTGTGTGCTTCTCAGGGTTAAGGAGACACAGTCCCTTTAAGAAAGTCTCACTTTAAGAACGCTCACGTTCACGTTCAGTGAACGCGCTCTTTTAGCGCGTTCATGCACAACACTGCTGAAGTTCTTCTGGAGCGATGGAGCAGAGCAGTGATGCACAAGTTGGGCAAGTCCTGCTTTTATCACCACCAGAGGGGGTGAGGGTGGTAGGAGTTTGTGTGCGTGCGTGCGTGCGTGCGTGCGTGCGTTCCTTGGTGAAATTCTTTGGAAGTGCATACAAGTTCTTGGTTAAAATTCCTTGCAAGTACTGACAAATTCTTTGTTGACATTCATTGGAAGTGTTTACTTACAAGGACAGGTTCTTTTAAATCAATCAATGGGATATACTTAATGATTGATTTATGAAATGACAGTACAGCCATTTTTCACTACATGTTCTAATAGAAACAGTTTATTTGTTGTAGTGGAATCCTGAGGGAAATGTTTTTGTTGGCACAGACGAATAAAAGACAAAAATCATTATCTGTTGTCTCAAATTACCATTACTTGATAATAGCTTTGTCTATAGAACTGTTGTATAAAAGCAATATCACACTTGATCACAGCTGTCAAAGAATGGACTGTACAATGACTAAAGCACTTTTTATACTGTGTTATGGCTATGTTGTAGGCAAGCCTATATGGAGAGTAATGGATGGTTATATTTTTGTGGAGGTGCACATCAGTCTAGCCTACTCTATGTTGTAGAGAAAATTAGATGTGGCACACTCAGTTTTTCTGATGCACACCCACAGTCTTTTTCTGGCTACGCTACTGCAGAGAACACATCGACATTGTGATTGAACCAGCTAGACATTACACGGGCATGTTTGAACAGTTTAACATCAGATGGCATTATCCTATGGATTGCAGCTGCTACTAGATCTACAATATGGTCATGACGAGCAGTGTATAAGCCTTTGTATGTGCTACATCCATTAACAACATGTGCTAGTGACTCTAGGTGTGGGTCTTAATCGGGATGTCGAATACAGTGTGGGTGGTGGTTTTCAGGGTACCAAAGAGCAAGGTTATACTTTGTTGGTAACACCTGAAGTCTGGCTTTAACTATGAACCTGAGAATGTCCTCACCTACAGCGGCATTTTGGTACATGGAGTGTGACAGAATGATCAGCAAAATCAAGTGCAGCGAGTTTTCCCTGTAACTTGAGTTCAGTCCAATGTTGCCTTGTCTGGGCCTGCTTCACACTGAGGAAAAGTCTCCTTGATGTTCCCTGCTGTAAAGTTTGTAGTGTTCCCATGTGGCTGATGGAGACCTTCACAGCCACACAGGGGTCCGTGACCAGCGCATCACAGACCACAGGGTCAGTTTGGAAGTCTGTCTTTGTCCATTTAAGTTCCACCTTGGCTCGGTTGCACAGGTCATTGAGGTCAGGCCAGTCAGACCAGACCCCAAAGCCTGCAGCGCTTGTCTCCAGCTTTCCAGACTCCTTCCTCTTGAAGCCCAGGAAGTTGTCCTGATGTCCGTTGGTTGCTACCGGGACCTTCCTCATCCGCAGGTCCAGTAGAAGGGAAGCCCTGGCCAGCACCCAAACCGTGGTGTCATCACTGTTCAGTTCGGTTGGTGCCAAAAAAGTTTAGGGGGCTAGCTTGAGTTAGAAATCCTCTCTTTCTCCCTTCAAAATGTATACTGTGTAACTGATTGAAGTTTTATTATATCAAGCAATCTTTGTTGATTCTTTGCTTTTTCTACCTTAAATAAATTCATTTTATTGCATTTAAATTACTAATTCTCTAGTGTTTGTTACATTTGTCACATTGAGGGAGTTGCTGTCATTAACTGAAGTGTTTCCATTTGTATCTTTATAGAGACCAATGGAGATGCAGATGGAATGGCAGTAGGATAGACTTAAGGATAGGAGACAGCTGCTGGAAGAGCACCTCTCACCACCGGACTAAGTGTTTATGGTACGTTCAGATTACGGGCTACAAAGCAACAGGAAGTCATTCATTTTCAATA
This sequence comes from Centroberyx gerrardi, assembly GCF_048128805.1. Taxonomy (NCBI): domain Eukaryota; kingdom Metazoa; phylum Chordata; class Actinopteri; order Beryciformes; family Berycidae; genus Centroberyx; species Centroberyx gerrardi. The sequence goes on from NC_136010.1 coordinate 4,818,833, forward strand.
GAAGCCGGCAACACAAAACTACAAACGCCAGAGCGTAAAATGTAGCAGCGTGTCGGACGAGCAGAGCTACAAACTGAAGTTCACCTGGCTTCAACTTTTTTCCACACTCAAATAGCCACAAATGGAAGCGGCCATTAGGACCTGGACCTACCCTGGTTAAATAAAGGTATATAGCTAAAAAAAAAAAGGGGCACTTCACAGCATTCACAGCAAAAAGGGCAGTTCTTTAGTGATTAGTGATTAGTGTGGTTTATTAAAGGAAGGGTAAAGGAAGTTTGGGAGCAAAAGACAGCAAAGGTTGGGGCAGTTCAAGTTTGGCAGGTTTGTTTCTCCTCCTGGAGAGACACACACATACACACACACACACACACACACACACACACACACACACACACACACACACACACACACACACACACACACACACGCACACATACACACACACACACACACACACACACACACACACACACACACACACAGAGCAGGTTAGTCCACACATTTTGTTTTTTACCTCAGTTTATTTTCTTCAAGAAGAGTTCTGCTTTACTTGTTTTCTATGTCTCAACCTAGTGTAGATCTTTGTTTTGTTTTTATTTTTTGCTTCATTACAACTTTGTGAACCTCCAGTAGCTTCACTGTCTATTAACAAGCACCTTATTCACCACTTGGACCTCTCAAAAGTCTTATGGTCGTAAAGCATAATCAGCAGTTCAGCCTGAAGTCATGATGTGTGCCGATTCATTGGTGTGTGCCATGAATCACAAAGAGGCAAGAATGATGTGTTGTGCTCTGTGAGTGAAATAAAGAGCTCTTATCTTAAAGTACACGCTCATTTATGTGTATTATTCTGCCAACAATTTAGTATAATGTACCTTGTTCAACAGACACACATTGCTATTAAACTTCCAATTTTCTGTGATAATAATCAACTAATAAACAATAAATAACTAAATAATAAATACATATACAAATAAATAAACATACACCAACAACAATAATAAAACAATTGAATGAAATGGGAGAGATATTGCAGTGATTAAAATGTAACTGGATCACTTAAAAGCTCTGTAATCTATTTCTTCATTAAGGCTTGGAAAAGTCAAAGCACTGAATGTAAAGATCCAAAAGATTTGTGAAGGCAGTCTCGCCCCCTAGTGGTCAGTCTGACTGTATGTTTCAATACAGTGGAGGAAGCCATCGTTGGATCATAAAATAACACTAAATGCATTTAACATCACAGATTAATGATATATAACAGTCTGAGATATATATATACATATAGTAGGGCCGATAAGGTAGTACAAAAATCATAGTTTAGTTTTACTGATTTGATACGAATTAATTATTATGGTGTTCAGTCATCAATTTTTCAGCCTTGATAAATGAGAATTTACTTATCTAGCACCCACACACACACACACACACACACACACACACACACACACACACACACACACAGATGGATATTCTTGTATGACGGCAGTCTCCAGACACAATAACCATCTGCTGTCCATGAGGATAGCAAGGCCTGAGTAATTGATGCTGTGTGTGTGTGTGTGTGTTCCAAAAAGATGTTTTTTTCACCATCTACACCCCGACCAGACTCTAAGGATAAATGGAATAGAAATAGGATGGCTAGAACAGCCACTTTCTGATGAGTCAAGGTCCTTTCTTTTGGTATACTTCAAGATGGCTGCCATTGAATTTAGATGTTGTAGTCATGGAAACGAATGTTGGCGACCAGTCAAATGACGATTCAAGAGTGCTGATTTGATTAGGTATGGCCGTTCTATTCATTCCAGTTCTGTGAGAGCAACTTTAGGTCTGAAGAGTGCACAGTTTACTGACATCACATGATTTCTGGGTAATGAAGTCCTTCAAACTTTCAAACAGTTATCTCCCGCTTCCTAGTGCAGCTTTAGCTTGGGTTGTGTAGATTTCTGGCCACGATAAAACCCCCAAATCAGCGATTGTCTGTTACCTGTTGCTCCAGTAGAGGAGATTGGAGAATTTTTTTCTCTTTCCATTCACTGCCATTATAATGGCGAAACGGGGCTCAAAATTCTAGCACATGAACGAATGCCAACTAAGCAGATTCTGACAATATATAACAAACTAGTCATTCTGCTGAATTGTTTTTAAGTGAATCGCTTTCTTTATGTTTATCAAATCTTTCAGTTTGAACAAGTGTAACATTGAAATTGTTCTGACTTGATTTCGGAGAAACAGAGCTCCGGAGCAGCAGATGACAGAGAATCGCCCATTTTAAGGGTTATATCACGTCCAGGAAGCTACACAACCCAAGGTACTACCAAAGTTCAACATCACTTTAAAGCCCCAATCTGTAATTAAAAAGCCTTAACCAACACCAAAACATGAACAGGTACAAACACAACAAACAGTGTCAGAAATTACAAAACAGGACACTTTCCAAAAAATAATAGGCATACATGAAGCTTTAAAAATAGTTCTTGGCTCACAGCCAAGGTCACAAGGTCAGTCCCAGTGTCAGACCCTATTACATACAACACACACACACACACACACACATGCATACACACAGGCTGCGGGATGTGGGATCAGTCTGTCTGTTCCGGGTGAGTGTGTGCGTGTGTGCGTGTGTGTGTGTGTGTGTGTGTGTGTCTGTGTGTGTAGGAGGGCATGGCGCCCCACCCCTAGAGGTCCCCTGGGTGTGTGGGGTGTGTTAGCCCAGCTGTCACTGTTGGTTGACCCCTGTCTTTGTATATGTGTGTGTGTGTGTGTGCGTGTCGGCCACAGTGAAATGGCAGCTGATGTTTATGTATCAGCATTGAGTCTACTTTGACTACAGGAGCAGAATGAACAGGTGGGAGGGAGGAGAAGAAGGAGGAGGAGGAGGAGGAGGAGGAGGAGGGGATGGACGGTGAGCGCGGGGGTTGATTGGAAGATGAGGAAGGAGGATGATGATGATGGAAAGAAGGGAGAGTGGGAGGAGAGACAGATGGTGGCAAAGGAGGGAGAAATTAAGGACGGAGAAGGAGGAGCAGGGGGAGAAGAGATGCTGAAGGGATCGACTTGGTGGAGGGAGGATGAGGAGGGAAACGGAGACGGGATGATGAGGGAGAAGAGAGATAAATTTGTGTGTGTGTGTAAAAGAAAGAGATATGGAGCATGAAGCATGAGAGAGATGTGTGTGTGTGTGTGTGTGTCAGCCGATTAAAAAAAAAAAGACAACATCTGGTGATCTCAGAGAGCAATCGGCGCTCATAAGTGGCCAGATTGCCACGGATGTCTCTCTCTCTCTCTCACTCCTCCTTTCTCTCCATCTCTGAAAAAGCAGAATAATAACATTAATTCATTTTCTTTACCCACTTTTTCCTTCTCAGGGTAGCTGGATCCTATCCCAGCGTACATTGGGTGAACGCAGGGAACCACCCTGGCCTGGACCGGTCGCCAGTCCATCACAGGGCAAACACAGAGAGTCACTCACATTCCCTTCCATACGGTACCTGTGGACAATTTAGGGTGCGTTCACATGTCCAATCCAAGCATGTTCGGAGCAGTTTATTCAAACTCTGCAACTTTTACTCCTTTAGTTCAGTTTGTTTGTCCAAATAATGGCACCAAGCGGCCAAAACCACGGGTGAATTTTGAAGCCAATAAGGAAGTGGCTGAAAGCTGCAATTCCTCTAATGTCCGCTAGGGTCGGCTCCAAAAGACTCCAAACCCAGCCCAACTCCATGCAAGTCAATGGGACCACAACACAACTTCTCACTCAAAATATAAAGTCAATACATTTTTTCAACGAGAGGTTATGGTCTCATTATTTCACTTCTTCTAATGTGTGTCCAGATGGCGATTTTCAAAATAATTGCGTTATATAACGGGGTTGTTTTCCTAGTGATTGACAGGTCGCCTGTCCAGTGATTGACAGGACGTCGATTACGAACCAATAGAGAGCCTAAGTCCCTGCCCTTCCGCTGTCCCCCATGGGACCTTATTTCTGAAAAAATATGTACGGTAGTCAACGGCGAGAGACAAATAATTGTTTGATCCCGTTTGAATTGTGCCATGAATTACACATATGATGTTTTGTCAATTTAAAAGATAATTTTGCAAGTCAAGAAAGTTGCAGTTTGTCGTAAAACAGTAAAGTAACGTTTAGTTTTGTGTGAAACCGCTCAGTGAACTACATCTCTCGTCTCGCACAATATACGTCACCAACACCAACATGGAACGAAACATACGAAACACACAGGCATCGCGTTAACGTTAGCCCCCACTGTACTAAAACTATCCTAAACCAGTTTAAATCCGCTCTTACCTATAATACTCCTGCTATCTGAGAGGGACTGAGCTTCAGCGGCTCTGGGTAGCTTGTGGAGAGAGAAAGTTATGACGTCACTTATGTGACTTTTGGGTGTGTAGTCTTTCTAATTACGTATTTTCACAGTCTATAACTTCAACAGTTTTACAACAAACTGCGACTTTCTTGACTTGCAAAATTATCTTTTAAATTGACAAAACATCATATGTGTAATTCATGGCACAATTCAAACGGGATCAAACAATTATTTGTCTCTCGCCGTTGACTACCGTACATATTTTTTCCGAAATAAGGTCCCATGGTGGTCCACCGGAAGGGGAGGGACTTAGGCTCTCTATAGCAGGCGGCGCTGCAGCTCTGTGTCAACCCCGACTTCGCTCTGGCTGCCCCAGCTCCAAAAAATTTAAACATGGCGGCGCTCGTAAACCCGATCTCTTGGCTTCAAAACGGCCCATCAGAAACCTATGAGTGACGTCACACTAACCACGTCCATCTTTTTTTTACTGGCTATGAATGGCACAGAGAGTCTCAGTCCTCTAACAAGAGAACTGTGGTGCGGGTCGTTAGGAGTGAGAATGTAATCTGAACCAACTGTAAAAGAGCAGTTCCTCATGCTTGGAAAGCCTAGCAGAACAAAATGAAGTCTGGACTGATGCTCATATTCAGCTGTTTCTTCATGTGTTCTTAACTGGTATGAACACCACAGAAGAAGAGACAGACAAGTCCATCATGTGCTGCCAAAACCTCTAACCTGGCTGGACGACAGGTCACCAAAACTTTTGTTTACAAGCCCTGATTCACATTTAATTGGTCAATACAGCAGAGTAAACTTTTCTACTATGGTTCAGACCATTAGAGTTGCATAAAAAGCATGCAAATAGATATAAAACCTGCATAGGTAATACATATCTGTGTGTGTCTGTGTCTTTGTATTTGTGCATCTGTGTGTGTGTGTGTGCAGATCTGCAGGCATGAGTGTACTGTATATATACAGTACAAGATGTGTGTGTGTGTGTGTGTGTGTGTGTGTGTGTGTGTGATTCCTGTGTACTCAGAGGACAGAAAACCAATTAAAAACCCATTAGCAGAGTATCCCCATGTCACCCTCTCTGTGCCTGAGGACTTTACAATGTTGTAATCAGCTCAAGGTGCCTCTTCTGCATACCGAACCTCACAGCTCTGCTGGGAAACTTTCATCACAAAAACAGCAGCTGAGACATGATGAAAAACTCTTCCTCCTCTCAATTCTGTTATTTTTTAATTGAGGAAGACTTGGTGCTATGCATGTAGATGAAAGTGTGAGAGTCATTAGCATTTCCATAGATCAACATAATTTCTTTGAAAATCAATATAGCGATAAAAGATGTATTTTATAGATCTTTTTTACTCTCATATGTCAGTTAAAGGGGTTTCTCCATGATCTTACTGTTATGACAAAAGCAGTAACTGAGATGTGATGAGAAATTCAATCCTTTGTTCATTTGTCCGTGTGTCATATGCAATATCTCACACACAGCTGGTCACTGATCAGATTAAACATTTCATTCAATGCATTTCAGCATTTTCAAAATTAAACCTAACTAGGCCAAAGGGGGCACTACATCGTTTGTTCATTTGTCCGTGTGTCATGTGCAACATTTCAGGCGCCACTGATTGGATTTTGATGAAACTTTAAAAGAATGATGTCTCTCATCACTGCTCCACGGCATTTTCAGAATTACACTGATTGGCCCAAGGGGGGGCGCTAGAATTACATGTTAAAACAAGGTTTTATGTGTGTTTTGTTTGTATGTTTTTGTAAACTTCACAGAACAATTTCCATCATTTCAATTTAATTAAAATTTCAAACACCAATGTAAATATAATTCTCTTTTCGACCCAGTATCCACAAAATATTTCCCTTTGACCTCCTTATCTATGAGGTCCATTTTATTTCTGAACTTTAACTCTGAGAGGAATAAAGACTTTCTGTCTGTTTGGTCAAACCCTCTACAATCATCACAAAATGTTGATAATTTTTTGCTATTGTTAAAATTAGATTTACACTATAACTGCTTACTCTCTGTTTGTCAAAACCCAGTGCAACATTTGACAGCTTCACTTTGACATACACATTGAAGTAGGATATAAGGTGGTCAACCTTGTCCCAATGCTGCCTTGTTTTCAATATAGGAAGCAAGGTGGATTTACAAAGAAACAAAAAGAAACCCAGCTGTAACCCAGTGCCGTCTAGATCTGATCATTTCACTGAAGGCTACATCTGGAAAAAACAGAAAAATTTGGGTCACATCGGGAGTTAAGTTAAAAATTGGAGGGTTTAAAATCAGGTTATTTTGGTCCTGTACAAATCTAGCCCAAATATGGTGTAGCTGTAAAGATGAGGGTTGGAAAGGTGTCTGTAAAGTGTTGGAGGTTGTAGTGTGATTTACAGTGTGAGTAATGAGGTGGCTGAATGTGCTGACTCTGCAGGCATCGTAAAACCACTGAAGAAGAAAGGACAGATGAAAGTGATTTTCACTTTTAGCCAAGCTGCAGACAAAAATCAGGATATCTTTGAAATCACAGCTTTTTTGGCGTGACAGATTTCATGAGGCCATGCATGAGGAAATGTTCCCAAACACATCATTGTCACCAAGGACATGAGTTATCTAAGTCACTTGTTTTGCTTTCGAGCTGTCAGTCACATTAAAAACATCACAACAAATTTATATATTTTGTATACATTTTTTGGTGTGTAATCGTCACACGGCACCCCAGAACTTTCTCATTACACCCTGAAGTGTCTCAACAACTATAAGGAATAGAAATGATACACTTGCATGGGGAAATTTAGGGCTTTTCCCTTTCAGCCCAGTTTCCTCCTTCTGCCTTTTGTTGAAAGGTGGCATGAGGAAGCAAGCGGATGATGTGCAGATAACTGACATGATGTTGATGCCTCAGTTGAGAATTTAGAGACACATTGTTTGGGATTATGAGCTGCCAACAGAGGTGAGACAGTTTCTTCTCCTGGGTTGTGCTCTTTTAAAGGTTAAGTGTGTAATATTTCTGCTTTACTGAAGCACTGCAGAGATTTCTGCATTCAAACACAGGAGTGGGCTAAGGCTGATGTTTTTGTTGTTGTTTGAAGGCCCTCCTTCCACGCCAAGGTCCGTTCAAAAATGTGTTTTTGCCTTACTTATCAGCAAAACACGCACATCTGAAAATATAATTTGAGACTTTATTACTAATCTGTAGGGTGTGCTGGTAAATTCGCTATGTATATAATCCTCCAAACAGCTTGAATTTTAACGGACCGGCCCATTTATGCACCCTGCAATTATCCAGCATTTGTATTGTGTTTGTGCATATGTGTTTATAGCCTGGGCTGTGTGTCTGTGTGTGAGTGTGTATGTGTTTTTCTGTCTGTCTATGTGTCAAGTATAGGTTTTTCTCCCTGCTATGTTTTGCCCCACAGCCATTAAAAGGCAACAGCACTGACAGGTCTCAGTTTAATGACAAAATATGGAGCAATTTAGGTCTCATCACCTTTCTGCTGTTTCCTCTTCCTCTCGCCCCTGTCAGACATACAGAACCCCTCCAAAAGCATCATCATCTCACAGCAAACAGCTTTAACAGCATTATGAATCTCCTGACGCCCCTTTAGGAAAGATTTAAATTTTGCTGCATCAACAAGAAGCTCCACAACACTTCACAACAAACTCTTCACTTCCTTTTTAAACGATCATTCCAGGTTTACAGGTCTGTTGTCAGGGTTACAGCATCAGCTAAATGCCTACAAATAAATGTGCAGAGAGAGAGAGACAGAATGGGGGACAGAGAAAGCTGACATTCATGAATCATTCTCATGTTTTGCTGTCATATTTCTCTCTCCTGTCAGGCTGTGCTATTTAACAATTGTATTTGCATACAAGTTGTTAAAGTTAGAGAACAGAAAGAGAGAGAGAGTGGGAGATAAAGAGAGAGAAAAGCAAGGAGGGGAAAAAAAATAGCCTATGGAAGACAGCGACTGACGGTCAGGGTTAACTGACCATCTGTTAGACCTGTCTCTGACCGTCTTTGTCCATTACAGCCGTTTATCTCCATTAGTCAGTGGCAACACGGCGTTAAACCATTAAATCTGCCTCTAGGGAAGGGTAACTTGTCATCAAACCAGTGAAACTGTCAATGGTGAGAGGTAATGGATAGTTTTACATGTAAAAGCGGATGCATCTTCTAAGGCTGGACTTATCCAGGAACAGAACTGATAATTTCCATTATACCTTCTTCCCCCAAGTGGAGCAAACCCTGGACCCAACCCTGAGGTCTCACTTAATGCAGCGAACACGTCACTCACTGATGGAAGTTCATTCATTTAGCCAGGAAGATAAATAACCCAAGGTAGCCTACTACTAAAGTTCAATATCGCTTTTATTTATCTTATGAGTAAGTTTTACCCATATTACTAAATTCCAAGGGATTATCTACACTGTTGGCCATGGGTGCCAGGAACAACATTCAAATTCTGCTTATGATTCTCGAGTCAGCTATTGGTTGAAACAGCGAGCTCTGTTGCTAGCCTCTGTGGTCCAAATGATATTTGTCAAAACATCTCCAAAAACGCCACTTGTAGGCTCCGCAGGGGAGTTGAGAGTAAAAGTTGCAAAGCACATAAATTAAATTTAATAAATTGAAATTAGCTGAAATCATGGAACTACTTTTCTCTGCGGCAGCGCAGACGGCAGTGGGGTGAAAGTGCGCCACTGGCGGCGCGATCTAGTTTTGCAGACAGTCATGTCAGATTTTAAACTAACTGATGGAGTCGGGTAGAGTTTGGTAGAAGACTATTCACAGAGTGGAAATAAAAGTGGCAGCACTGCACTATTTTCACCATACAGACGTCGGTTGGTCGCTATATTGTTTTCAGAGACTGGCTTTTATGGAGATATTTTGAAAAACCTCGTTTGGACAGCAAGACGCCTAGCAACAGGGGCTCACTGTTTCAACTGACAGCTGAATATTATCAGCATATTATCAGCAGAACCAAGTATTACAGGTATGAAAGTAGAGCTTTTTTTTTTTCTTATATATTTTTTTTAATCATTTACACGTCGCATATCTTTAAAATTTCACGCTGTATCAGGCCTGTGTATGCGTGACAGATACGTCTCATTAACAGTCAGTGATGCAATGCACAAAGGCAGCGCTAGGTGGCAGCATCATCACACCAGGAATCACACAGGCAAAGAAGAAGACGTTTCCCTAATCGGAGATGACTGGAACTACAACCGGATCTGCGAGACATTCACAACAGAAATTTAGACCGCGGGTTTCAAAACAAAAGTCTGGGAATATTTCAGCTCTAAAGCCAATAGAATGGAGCTCCACAACAGCACCACACCAACACTGAAAACGAAAGTATCCCGGAGCCACTTCTGAAACTGATAGTCGGTGAGTGTCGTTATTTATTTTACTTGGTTAGTATCAGTAACGTTAATGGAGTAACTTGACTACAGACCTTGTATGTGCTGATCGCTCTGATAAGGATAACTGACAGCTGTCATCTCCACACAAACCTTTTTCATAAAACGTAACCAGCCCAAAGTTAAAGTAGTAAATTAATGTGCTCTCTCACCTCTACTACTACTACTACTGCAATAATAATAAAAAAAAAAAATCTATATTATAAACACATAAGACAATATTATTCTACCATAACATACAATTATGATACTTTACAAATTTTAATGAAGTAGGATATAATACTTTTTTTCTCTCTGTCTTTAGCTGAAGTCTTGACAGAAAGCATCCTCCACCTGCTCCTCAAAGTCTTGAGAGCTCAATAAAGCTTTCAATTTTGAGCTGCTTGATTCAGTTTTCTTTTGTTATGACTAATGTAAAATAATCGATAAATTGAAAAAATGATAGACAGATTAATCGATTACCAAAATAATCATTAGTTGCAGTCCTATATGTAATAGGTCCGAAATTGTTATTTAATCGCTCTTTTAATCGTTTTTGGATTCAGCTGTTGGAGATTACCACTTTGGCCCTGTGTGTGTTGGGACAGCAGCTCTCCCAGTGACCTGGAGATATGTGAAGCTCGACAGTGAAGTAAGTGATGAAATCTTCAACACAATCAATCCTCATGATGGCAAAAACTAGGAAAATAAGGCACAGGTTGAAAATAACTGGAACTATACTTTAAGGTAATGCTTAGCAGTATAGTATTTATGTAACATCTTGAAAGAAACTTCTTCAACTTAATATAACTTAATAATTTTGGTGAAATAGTAGCCAAAATGTTGTATTGTCAAGGTCAGGTCTTGTATTGTCATGGTTCTAAAGTCAGTGGAGTCTCTGGCTTTGAGCCTGACAGGTCGCCACACGGCTCAACCCTGGCCAAAAAAGGTGTTTTAACCTAGAAAAGAGAACCCAATACTTTCAACTTGTGTCTTTCTGACACATACTGTATGGTGGAGGCAGTAAAAGGGAAGGCTTTGATTAGGACGAGTCAAGTCAAGCAGATTTATTGTCAATCAATCATACAGTGCACAGTATAGATCCTTCGGGACAGTGCAACAGGACAATACAATACACAAGACTACAATACACTGTGCAACATTTAAATTACATTTAGACTACATTTAGTGCAGCGGACATGACAGTAAACATGATATATTAATTACAATATACTATAATATAATAATTTAATATATATAACATACTATAATATAACATACTATAATATACTATAACATGACATCATATAATATAATATAATGTAATGTAATATATTACAATACAATATAGGCCTAATATAATAAAATAATACCCCAATATAATACTCTTATACTGTATAATATAATAAATATCCTACAGTACAGTATGTGAAGTGCAGGTTATTTGTGCAATTTACTATGTAAATTGAAATAAACTTAATAGTGAGCACCCATTAATATGGATATTAATGGGTAAATAACGACAGAGCTGATGGATTTGGGTTCATGAATTGCCGCAAAAGAGAGAGGAGCTAGCAGAATAAATAATGCTCTTATACAGCGCTTTCATTACATTATTGTGCTTTGTTTATATGAGCGCTAGTTGTACTAATAGAGATAGATCATCATCCTACAATGTGTTGCATTTAAAACTTGCATCAGTGCAGATGGATTAATCAGCAACAACAGTGAAGACCCTGGTAAGTTGATCATTTAATATATTTGTGCTTCTGTGGTGATATAATGGAGATATGACCATCTATAGTGTTTTCTATGGTGTTTTCCTGTGAAATGCGCGCTGTGGCATGCGGAGAAAACAGACCAGACGCCGAAACTGGCGCTCCAGATCGCAGATGGATTAATCAGCAACAACAGTGAAGACCCTGGTAAGTTGATCATTTAATATATTTGTGCTTCTGTGGTGATATAATGGAGATATGACCATCTATAGTGTTTTCTATGGTGTTTTCCTGTGAAATGCGCGCTGTGGCATGCGGAGAAAACAGACCAGACGCCGAAACTGGCGCTCCAGATCGCAAGCCGCGAGCGGAGCTCCGCCCCGCGCCGCGGCCAGTGTGAACGACCTGACCCTTTAACATGGGCGCCGAAAGGAAGCGGCCTCCGCTTCAGGGCCGTTCTGCGGCCGCTACGCGTCCTGTGTGAACCAAGCGTCAGGAGAAAGCGAGCAGCATAAGACATTGTGCTTTTTTCCACGCATAAAGAAACACAACCGAGCCGGACCAAAGCCCAAATTATTTGTTTAAAAACCAAGCCCTACCCAGCCAATGCCCGACATACAACCTCGGGTCCCGTCGGACTCGGGTCGGGTAGCAGACCTCTAGTGCACGAGTCAGGTGAGAGTGTGTGTTTGTGTGTCACCTTACTTAACTACACAGTAAAACAAACAGTCCCAAGACAACATAGCAATGGTAGGTAATGGTTTGTATAGTAGTGTGTGTGTGTATATGCTTGTGAGTGTGGGTGTAATCCATTTATATTTGGAGCCTTATTTGCACATTTCCAGTATATTCTCACTTGCTAATTAACCCTCAGTGAATAACAGACTCGCTCTCTCTCCCTCTTTTTCTCTGTCTCTCTCTTTCTTTGTCTCTCCATCATGAGCCATTATGTGACAGACTAGTGAAACAGGTTGTCTTACAGATTTAGGTGGCTGTGTGTCTGTGTGTGTGAGGGACAGAAAGACAAAATGCACACATGAATCAGTACGCACTAAGTGAGACTGTATGTATGTACAGTATGTCTGTCACTCTGTCTATCACACTGGTTGCATTCACACCACCGGCCTTCATGCTCAAGTCCCATACCAATATCAACTGACTGCGATGTCGAAAAGACATGCATGCACAGAGTAACAGTAACAAAAAACATTGCATCAGTTTTTGTTTCGAACACATTAAGGTTAAGGTGTGTTTGAGTTTTGTCTGAATTGAGATGGCTCTCTAAATACCAATCAAGTCGGCTATTTGGCTTTCTTTCCATCAATGTGTCTCGTTTGGATTCGAAGTGAAGAAATACAACTCTATGCAGCTTTTTGCCGTTCATCATAATTGGGACACTTTCTGCTGCAGTGTGAACATAGCATCTCTCTCCCTCTCTCTTTTTGTATTTTGCTCTGTCTCTCTCTCTCTCTCTCTCTCATCCCCTCCTCCACCCTCCATCTTGAGCCAATACGTGACGGACTCGAAACAGGTTGTCAATCCATGTTTTAATGTATGACAATTTCCACAGTGTTTTAATAAACCACCAAGCCTTCAAACCACCTCGTAACAGACAGTGTGTGTGTTAAAGTGTGACTCTACAATCCCTACGTCCCAACACCAACCCTTTACGCCTTTACTCCTTTATTCGGGGACGTGGTAGTTTATTTTTGATGATTTGAGCATTTGACGGTATATTTTTTGATGTCTCTAACACATACAGGAAACTGTTATTAACAGCCTTGACAGAAGGGCTGGCAGGGAGAGAACAAAACCAGTCAGCAGAAAGATGAGGTGTGTATGCGTGTGTGTGTGTGTGTGCGCAGCTTGCTGTTTCAGCCCCAGGACAGGATTGGGGATAGAATGGGGACAGCATTTCAGCAGAGTAGAAAGAGAGAAAACTGGAGACTGAAGCCTAGTCCTATCCTAAAGACAAAATTTAATGGTGATATCCATTGAAAAAGTCCTTAGTCTATGACTAGGCTTAATCCCTGTCCGCGAAACCAGCCCATAGATAGCTAAACTTGCAAGTATCATGTTATCTTTGCATGTATTACTATTATTAGTCACACAAAAAGAATCATATTTTACTGCAACTTACTGGGGTTTAAAATGTTTAGAAATATACCCGCAAATGCTGAATTTCAGCTTTAACTTGACTTAAATTTCAACTTGACCCTGACTTTGACCTTGATTATATTTATCACTGAATAATTTAATTGTACATCACAAACCTCCTTAACAGTAATTGCAGTGTCTCGGAGATCTGAGACTGACTCAAAACAAACTTCAAATTAACTCAAACAAACACAAAGTACCATAGATTTATTTTTCTATGACTTAGGCCTACATGCAATAACAAGCAACAGCTTATGTTCCCATTGACACAAGCAACTTTCCTGTTTTCAGTTATGTATATGCACCATCAATATGAAAAACAGCCACTAGGTGGCAATCTAACACCATGACTGATAAGGTGTTCAAACAGAATGAATGAAATTATGGTGTTTCATTATAAATTAATAATGCAGTATTTTGCGGAACTATGCTGTACCGTGCGGTATTGTGTGGTAGTATGCGGTATTATGCAGTTCTATAGTCATATGCGGTATTTTGCAGTACTATGCAGTATTATGCAGTTCTATAGTAGTATGCGGTACTATGTGGTGCTATGCGTTACTGTGCGGTATTGTGCAGTACTATGCGGTACTATGAGGTATTATGTGGTACTGTGTGTTATGCAGTCTTATACAGTTGTTTAATTGTATGCGGTAGTATGCGGTATTATGCTGTGTTTCATAGGACCCAACCCATTCTGTTCTCTCTCTACCTCTGGGGCACATAATTCACCAATTTGGCTGTATCTTTTATCGCTGCTATGCTGATGACACCTAGCTTTATGTGTCATTGAAGCCCAATGACACTGGAAATATAGTCACTTTACAAAAATGTCTGATCACATTAAAAGACTGAACGGTGCATAATCTTACTAAAATCTGATGAAACTGAGGTCCTTGCTTTTAGCTCGTATCCCATGTCAGACAAAATTAGGCAGTGCCGTGGTCCACTGGCATCCAATATCAAGCAGGCAGTAAGAAACCTGGGTGTAACTTTCGACCCACTTATGTTTGAACAGCATATTAAACCACTTATACAGTCCTGTTTTTTTCCAGCTGAGAAACATTCACTATGTGTTGGCCTTTTAAGATCTAGAGAAAGTTATCGATGCCTTTGTTTCATGCTGTCTTGACTGCTGTAACGCCTTTTATACTTGCCTCACCCAAAAAACTATTGATTGGTTGCAATTAGTACAGAATTCTGCTGTGAGACTGTCTCACATTTTGCCTGTTTTGGCCTCCTTACATTGGCGTCCAGTTAAATTTAGGATCAATCTCAAAATTCTCCTCATCACCTACAAGGTTTTAGATAGTCAGCAACCACAATACATTTCTGAACTATTGACTCCTCGTACTTCAATTAGATGACTTAGACTAATTAACTTAGACTTAACTTCTGGTTGTCCCACAAACTAATTTAAAAACAAGGTGACCGTGCTTTTTCTATTGTGGCTCCAAAGCTGTGGAACTGCCTGCCCCTTGAAGGCTGTCAAGTTCTATTGATTGTTTTAATTGATTATTTTTTTCAAACAAATTTTTAGGCTTTGGCCTTTTATTGATATCTGTCTGTGCTGTTCATATTGTCTTCTTTTCTTGTTTAGCCTATATGTTTTGTTTTATTTTCTTTGTACTGCTCATTTTGTATTTGTTGCTTTTGTCAAACAAATAACTAACCTGTATATATCTAAAGTGCTCCCTCTCAAGTACTTTGTGTCAAAGATAACATAACTTAAAAATATAAACTGTGCTAACAGCTAAAATATAAACAGTGCACTGTTCTGTTTGTTGCTTGATTTTGTCTACAAGGTACAGAAGAATAGAAAGGAGCCCCCTTTTACAGAGAAATCTGCTTTTCTACCCCTCTGCCCAGCTACATCTCTCTGTGCTGTCAGTTTCACCTGTATCTTTACATCGTTAAATTACTAGCCTTTAGTGTTACATTATCTAGCCTGTTTTACTGCTCAGCAGCTCCTCTGGTCCATGACTCAGGACGAGTCATTTTCCTTCTTTGAAAATATTTTTCAATATTAATCTGGATTGAGGGAGCAAACATTCAGAGTCAGAGTTAAAAAAGTTAATATTAACCTAACACTGACTAGCAGCTAGACTGCGTGCTAATCTCAGAAACTCAGCTGTATTCCGAGTAACATTAACTGTTAGTTCTTTTCGGGAATTCAGCCGGTCGTCTTCTTGGCATGGAAAAAACAATATCCTTCACACCCGCGTGTGCAATGGGAGACGCAGACGGGTCCGGTGAGAGGCGAGCGAGCGAGCGCGCAAGAGAGAGCGAGAGACAGACAGAGAGAGTGAGCGACAGAGAGAGAGAGCGAGAGACAGAGAAAGGGAGCGAGAGAGAGTGCGCGGAGCAATTAGGGGCTGAGCGAATCAATGCGCTACACGCAACACTACAATTAAATAGTGAAAAAAAAACCACATTGTGGCGATCAGTGCTGATATTATGGCGGGCCGCCACAAAGTTTTCTATGTGTGGGAAACCCTGGTATTTTTATGGTGGGTTAGCTCTACGTTTCCTTGCATATGAAATGTGCCATGCTCATACAGTTTGATTTGACTTAACTTAAATATTTTATCAACCAGGCCTTTGGCATTTGTGTCTCAAATCAGATTCTTCCATCATTCTTTCTGTTATGGGTTTTCTGCAACAAATATGAATACTGTAGATGACAAAAATCTGAGAGTTGGGACCAGACAATAATGCTTAATCTTTTATTGATGATGATTATACATGTATAGGTGTGAAAAAAGAATGAGGTCAACAGTGCAAACAATTGGTGAAAAGAGGTTCCTTTCAGCAAAGCACTGAACCCCAAAGTCTGCTTCAAGTAAGCTCATTCTGTTGACATACATGTGTATCATGGTTATGACATACATATGTAACAAGGCCTGACATCATCATGGTGGAAATGACATCATCATGGTGCAAGTGACATTGTTATGGCAGTTATGACAGCACATGATGGAGGTCGGGGCGGCATCACATGTCCTTGGCGCACACAAAAGATAGTTTGGCGTTGCAGCTCAAATCATTCCAAAGGTTTCCTGTAGTCAGAGGTGAAAACAACACAGCAACAAAACAAAATATTAAGCACTTTAGAGGCCTCCAAGTATTTCAAGACTGTTTCACTAGATTATATAGCCTATGTCTTTCTTTTTTTTCTTAAAAAACAAAACAAACTAAAAAAAAAGACAATAAATAAGAAAATGTAAGGAAACACCACCTACAATTATAAAAGGAAAATATAATTTTTCCATCTTCAGTATTGTTGAGAAGTGATTTGTAGGTCTCCTCATTGCTTCCCAATAAAAATCATAGTAAGTCAAGAAATAATCATTTTGTACCTCTGAAGTTCATCTCCACGCAGTTTTCAACTTTAAGGTTGTTCGGTTCTCCTTTATTCCAGTGTGTAGAGTCAAACTTGGAGCCATCACTCCACTGCCACACTCCCTCCTGGAGGAAGAAGCTTACACATTACTGATTTGTCTGTTTCAGTTATTTCACCGTTTTGCCTTCAAACCCAAAGGGTTTGAACATGTATATACAGATCAGCCATTAGGTTATATGTAGGGAATAAGTGGCATTAGGTAGTTTAGAAGTCCACATCAAACCAGCTAATACATCAGCTCTCATTAGTGTCTAAATAATATAATAATTAATGCCTCAATTGTGCAAATAAATGACAAAACATACTATAAGAAAGCACATATCAAGGAAAACAGTAATAAGACCCATCACAAAACACAATGCAAATACCATTTAAGAAGAATTAAATGGTAACTAAACCCCACCCAAATCTGTGGCACAAAAACCAGCCAATAGCAGATTACCAGTGCAGCACCCTACTTTTCATCTATAAGTGTCAGGCTTCACCACAGATTTGGGTTTGGGGTTTAGTTACTCTTTAAAGAATGAAACTCTTTGTATAGTGTCCATTTGTATAGTTTTCATATGGTTCATTTCTCATTGACTGCTTGTTGATAGAATTATATATTCATTTGATTTGAATGTTTTGATTAAGGCCCTTAGGAGATGAAGTCTGTAGAGTATACATATAGTCACTCTCTCGCTGTAACAAGGAGTTATTCCTCCTTGATGCTCACTCCTAATTGCACAAGGCATAGTTGCTTTAGATCCTGTGTATTGGTAAATATCTCACCTTCATCGCATCAAAGCCCCCAATAAAGGTTCTTTTATAGGAGCCAGTCACTCTGTTGATCAGCCCTCTGAGGAAGTTGTGCTCTGCTGCACTGTGGACCGAGGCCAGATTCGCACCTTGGGAAATGCAGGTGAGCTAATGGGGGAGAGGCAAAGATATAAAGAAAAAGATTGAGGTAGGGAGATAAAATGACAGAGAGAAGGAGTGAGTAGGATGAGACAGAAATGCAGAGAGAAAGGAAGAGTTGGACAGCGGGAGATGAACAAATAATAGGAGAGAGACAAACACAGAGAATGGGATAGAGACAAGCATGACACAAGACAACATGACCTGAGTTGGTAACATACATGCACATTATCAATCAACATGCATAATTAAATGTGTTGTTATTGCAGTTTTTGAAGACTTGAAATAGACTTGTGCTTTTTATATGAAGGATTTGGCTAGCAACAAACTGTTTTAGAGCATTGCGAGAAATACAGCATGATAGGAGTAACCGTTATTGTTCCATCAGGTACCTCTGCATCAAGCCAAGTCTTTTCACTGTGATAGAAGCTGAAACAGCGAGAGCCATGATGGGTCCAACCATCAGGACACTGACGTACGTTATGTGCTAGTCCTATGTTAGAAAGAAGATAACAAAGATTAGAGTCTTGGATTACAAATACTTAAGTGCATATCAAATTATGTGAAATGTTGATTTTTAAATAATGTACCGTAAAACTTCAATTAAAAGCCGAGTCCCAATTAGACGCCGGTCCCTTTTACTGGCCGGGTGTGGCTACACGTTTTGACAAATAAAGGCCGGTCTCAATTAGAAGCCGGTTGCCAGTTTATTTTTTTTTACTTGCATTCAAACGTCAGTCACATTTGCTGATCGCCATGGCGGCACAGAGAAAAAAGTACGACCTGAAATTCAAGCTGTCAGTTGTCAAATTTGCTGAACAAAACTCAGATGCAGCAGCAAGACATTTCTCCGTTGATCCCAAGAGAGTGAGAGAATGGTGAAAAAATAAAGTTGAACTTCAACGTCTGTCCGAGGAAGATGGTAAAAGGGCTTTCTAAGGTAGGCTACCGGTATTTTGATACGTCTCTCTCTCTCTCTCTCTCTCTCTCTCTCTCTCTGTGCATGAGGTTGGCCTAGATGCGCTGTCTCTCGGAGCGAGATCAAATGGATGATTCGTAATTGATATGTTATTCGATAGCCTAATTTTTATACAAATAATATTCATTCAATTTGATAGTATTTCCCATCTTTGCTGAGCAAGAGTTTTAGGAATTAAAGGCCTGTCCCATATAGACGCCTGTCGCAAATATAGGCTGGTTGAGTTCAGTGTTTGAAGCAAATAAAAGCCCAGGCTATTAATTGAAGTTTTACGGTAACTTGCGTTTAAATTATGCAAATTATTATGAAATGTGAAAACTGGTTAGTTTCAAGCTCGCCATGAGTTTTGTCTGTGTAACTGACCAGTATAACTCCTTGAAGTATCAAGTCCTAGTATATCAATTGTAGATTAACAAATTCTATTAATTACCAGCATCTAGGCTAAACTATTGACAACATCACAAAAATATATTCTAATATTCATGATTCTAGTCAGAGGACATAGCACCATCTGCTGACCAGAAGAGGAAACTGAATGAAACTGAATGAGCACCCAAAATGAATGGAACTCCATGGCCATTGTCACCAAAACAGTCCTCTTTACAGACAAGCCAACACATAGAAGCTGTCCACCATTTTAGTCTGGAGTCAGAAAGTGCCAACTACTGTACTTTGTGTATTCACCTGCTAATTCTCATGTTTTGCTCTGTCACATATGGAGATTAGATTTTTTGTTTCAGTTACAAAACAGTCACAGTTTAATTCCCCATGGTCCCACAAGAGGGTTAAAAACTACAGAACACATTAAAAATATCATTTCAAAATGTTCTGTTGCATCTGGGAAGGCCATCAAGCTAATGACTGACCACATGAGAAAAACAAATAAATACAACAACTAAAACAATTTAAGAGGAAATAATAGAGGTACAAACTTGTCAAGAAGGGGTGCGTCTCCTGTGAACACAAAGAACACAAAGAACACATTCTTAGTAATGAAATCTAGTTTGAATTTGCTTTTCTTGCATTATTTTAACTCAACAGTCTTATTAATACAGTACATATACTGTATATAGTAATGAAACTAACATTATGTGTAGTTTATACTGTATGTACTGTATATGATGTAGGCAGCGTTGTAAAAGTTAACTCATTGTGCATCGTCTATGCATCAATGTAATGCAGCACAACTTGTGTCTCTCAAATGACTGGTCCCAATAGTATTCCTTCTAACTGGTGAAACAAGAATTTGAATTTCCAAGTTTCGGGGAGAGCAACAGTACTGCAGTTACTGGATTAAAAACAAGGACTCTCAACATCAGCAGTTTTAGGTATTTATGGTGTGTCATGAACCAGATATATTTCAGACAAGACAAAACATGGATAGTAAATACTGTGCAAGTGCCACAAAAAAGAGAAATAGTATATAGAAATGGAAATAGTATTTATTTTGCTTTTAATGTAATTTTAGTAATATTAAAAATATGACATTTTGTCAGGGAGGCCTTTATGGGACCAATTATGTAAAAAATATAAACAATGTTAAAAATCACAATATTTCTGTAGATTTCACTTACAGTATGTCCCATAACCAATCCACTGGTCAAACAGAGGAGCATAAGAAAATGAAAAACTGATGCCATCTGTGGAAAGATATTTTCGACAAGGTAAATATATTGTATATACATGGTCTTATCCAGAACAACTTGCAATGAATGTATGTAAACTTGAATGAGTTAAAGGGGAATTTCACTTTTAGGAATTCAACTTTTAGTTGGTCATTGTGTAAAAGAAGACATTTTCCTAAAAAAAAAAATCCAAGCTTCTGTTCTGTATGATATTCCCACATTATTTCTTTTTTCAATGTACTCGCTCTAACTTCTCTCAAAAAATCCCATCTGTCCTCTCTTAGTTCTTTTTCTATTTCTTTTCCTAGCACTGCACTCCATGACTTTACTATGATCACAGGAAAGTTACGGACACTGTGGTCCTAACCACAATTTAAGAGTATTCTACCGTTGCACTCATAAGTCGCTCTGGATAAGAGCAGGGGCGGTCTTATCATTAAGTAAAGGTAGGTGACTGCCTCAGACCCTGGCGGCCAGAGGGCCCCGCAAAAAACAAGAATAGAATTAATATAAACTTATTCTTTTATCAAGTTAAATTTAGAAATGTACATATTAAAAAACTCCTCTCTTTTTTATTACAATAAAAATTATTTCAATCCTCAGTTATGGCCACCCCTTTACTCAATCAGGCTATAGTGGACTATTCCACTTGACTGAGAGAGAAGTACAAATAATGAAGCAAAGCTACCCAGGTGGTACAGAAAAACAAAAAAGAGAGAAAATATAATGTTTTTTTTTTTTTTACAGCTTTTATCAAAGCATCAACTTCTGCTAGTGTTTGCTGCTATTAATATGACCACTGCCTCCAAGTTCAATGAGCTCTAGTGAAGCAAATGTTAGCTCTGCTGCTGGCACTAGTAGTAACAATGATGGAGAATGTGCTGCCATGCCAAGTGATGCACAGAGCCAAAGGCAAGTAAATATTAGAAATGGTGAACATGATGAAGATGTGGAGGAGGATGACCAGCATCAAAACATGGTATCAATCTTTTCTCGGTCAGGACAGATCAGCTCTAGTGTTCTTGTCAGTGCACAACCCGTATCATGAATCATCAGCCCTTGCATGCGTACTTTGCTAGGCCCAAACTTGAAGGAAAAATATAGAACGGATGGATTGAAAAAGGTGAGGGTGGATTCAGGGGGCCCATGCTAACCTTTGACTATGGCTCCGAAATCACTAAGTCCGCCCCTGGACAACAGTGTCAGCTGAATGACTAAAATATAAGTGAAAGTGTATAAGTGAAAGATCTATCATTAGTCATTTCCCAGTGCATGTATTAAACTGATTTTCTCTTTTCAGATTTCTAAATTTTGAATAAATGCACAGAAAAATGACATGAAAATAAAATGTCCTTTCTAGAGTAATCTCAGGCAATGCAATTTGTTGATATCAGAGGATGAAACAAAAAAAAAGTACTTGTATGGAATGACATAAAA
Source organism: Centroberyx gerrardi (assembly GCF_048128805.1). Taxonomy (NCBI): domain Eukaryota; kingdom Metazoa; phylum Chordata; class Actinopteri; order Beryciformes; family Berycidae; genus Centroberyx; species Centroberyx gerrardi. The sequence goes on from NC_136010.1 coordinate 4,840,796, forward strand.
GTAGATTTTGGTTGAATTTGAAGTGAACACTGACTATAGGCTAAAAATCAATAATAGATCAAGAATCTTTACTGTAACGATGCATAAAAATAGTTGATATTATGATGCCAGGTGAGAAGTATACCTTAAAAAAATCTTACCTTTGTTCTGATGACAGTGGATACGATGAGGTTGGATTTGCAGCAACAGGTAGCAGGTTGTCTTGGAAAAGGAAACACAGTCTTTATATACCTTCTCTGGGTGCCTTGCCTCAGGAACTTGCAGTGTGTCATTCTCTACTCAAGACAGTATCAATGGAAATAATTTAAATAATTCATCAATGGCCACAGGACGTTCCAACACTATTTCTGTTGGTACTGTCTTGAGTAAATACAGTTATAACACATTACATGTAAATACAAAAAGGATGTCAATACTACTACTGTTGAGTGATGCTACCCTGTGGCTTGACTGCTTTAGATCATGGGTTCTCAAAGTGTGGCCTGTGGGCCAATTGCGGCCCTCGGGAACATTTCTGGTGGCCCGCAATGAGTTAAGGTGACATGATGAAATGCATGTGTTATATTTGGTCCGGTTCCAGTAATACAGTTTTAAACCAACCTACATCACACAGTACAGTACTTTGCTTTTAAGAAGGGTAAAACTGCGCCCCCTGGGCTAAACTGTCAAGTTAGGAATGGTTGCATGGCAACCATGGTATGACTCGCGAGATGCCTACTCGCGAGACAGATTACGTCTTCATTGCAGCTATGTACGTTAGCCGGTTAGCGAGATGGAGGAGCCGGGGCCATCGTGCAAAAAACGCTGTGTCAGTGAGGAGAAAAGGAAGTTTCAGGAGAAATGGAGCAAAGCTTACTTCGTTGTACCTCACGGGTCGGATAAAGTGATGTGCCTAATCTACAAGCAGGTGAATGCAATGCGCAAGGAGTTTAACATAAAACGCCATTATGATACCAAGCATAAAATGTACGACAAGTTCACGGGCGAGGAGCGCACAACTAAGCTTGAACAATTTCAAAGAGGCTTAACTGCCCAGCAGTCAGTTTTCACAAATCTGGCAAAATCCAGTGAAGCTGTAACACAGGCTAGCTATGTGGTAGCTCAAGAAATAGCCAGGCGGAGCAAGCCGTTCAGTGATGGAGAATTCGTGTGAGACTGCATTTTGAAAGTGGCTGACATTGTATGCCCTGAACAAAAATCAAAGTTCTGTGACATAAGTTTGTCGAATGACACAGTGACACGACGAATCGAAGATCTGGCCAACGATCTCAAAGAACAATTGGGACTTCGTGTGGCGGGACTGGGCAAGGGGGCTTTTTCTATAGCACTGGATGAGAGTACAGACCTTTCTGATACTGCGGAATTGCTGATTTTCATTCGGACGGTCACGGAGGACTTTGAAATAGTCAAGGAACTGCTAAGCATGGAGAATATCAAAGACAGAACAAGGGGAATCGACATTTGTGATGCTGTGTGTCTCGATGCATACAATGTGAAGCTTTCATCCATGGTCGGTGTCACAACAGATGGTGCACCCGCGATGGTCGGGAGAAAGGCGGGTGCTGTCTCGTTGCTCTGTGACAAAGTGGCCAACAACGGAGGTGAGAACCTAATCAAATATCACTGCATAATTCACCAAGAAGCCCTTGCTGCTCATACGCTTGAAATGAAACATGTCATGGACATTGTTGTCAAGACACTTAATTTCATAAAGTCCAGAGGTCTGAATCACCGTCAATTCAAAACTTTTTTGGAGCAATCACAGGCTGAATTTGGTGATGTCATATACTTCACTGCCGTCCGGTGACTGAGCAGAGGTGCCACACTGAAGCGTTTTTTTAATTTGAGGAAAGAAATCGCTCTCGAGTTCATGCAGTCGAAAGGACAAGATCTGCCACAGTTCAGTGACACTGAATGGCTTTGTGACCTAGCGCTCCTTGTTGACCTGAATACTTTTCTCAGCGATCTCAATGTGAAGCTGCAGGGCCATGGGAAGCTCATTTCCACAATGTTTGACAGCGTCAAAGCTTTCCAGAGAAAACTTCAACTACTACAGGGACAGCTCAAAGAGGGGGATCTAACCCATTTTCCCGCCTGCAAGGCGCTCGCAGGTGAACATGATGTTTTACGTCACCTGCGTTCAGACAAGAACCACAACCTCATAGAAAAACTCCAAGAGGAATTCAGATTCAGATTCAGATTTTTATTTACTCTAGACCACCTCTAGACCATTCTGCCACCACTTCTCGGACTTCAGGGACCACGAGAAGTCATTCAACCTCTTCCAAGATCCTTTCACATGTGCACCTGAAGAAGAGCCCGCAGAAATGCAGTTCGAGCTCATCGACCTGCAGGAGAGCTCCGAGGCCAGAGCAGCATATCGAGACAAGAATCTCATTGAGTTCTGCAAAGGACTTTCCCCATCTACAAACCCTGCACTTCGCCAACATGCCATCAGAATGGCCTCTATGTTCAGAAGCACATACATTTGTGAGAAAACCTTCTCCACCATGGCCATCAACAAATCCAAGCTGAGATCCAGGCTGACGGATGCCCATTTACATGCTGTCCTTCGTATAGCAACGACAGAGATGGAACCAGACATCAAAGGAATTGTGGCCAACCGAAGACAGCACCATAAATCCCATTCGAAGTAAGGAACGGTATGTTGATGTAGTAACAAATTCATAATCAATGTGACTTAATGAATAGCCTATTGATGACAGGCAATAATAGCCTAATAATAATAACAACAACAACAACAACAACAACAACAATAATGATGATGATGATGATGAATGTTGTGGTATTTGGTAAGCTTCTATTTTAAAAGTGTCTCTCTCTCCCTGTCTGTGTGTGTGTGTCAGTGTGTGTGTGTGTGTGTCTGTCTGTCTGTGTGTGTGTCTGTCTGTGTGTGTGTGTGTGTCTGTCTGTCTGTCTCTCTCTCTCTCTCTCTCTCTCTCTCTGCAGGTTTTCTTGTGGTGCTTGGGCAGCTGGAATTGGTTCTCAATCAGGTCCCTGCTGATAAGACAGGAAATCAACAGCATATCACTCACTCCAGCACAAGGCTCTCTCTGTGTGTGTGTTTGCAAGGCACTTTTGAGACAACTGAATGAACTGATATGAATCAAATGACATGAACTAATATACTGAAATGACTGCACACAGGATTGTGTCATTTCCCACTTGTGACTGTAGGGCAGAAAAGACCAGGGAATTTGTGTACAAGGTTTCTCATACTGGTGGTTTTGCAAGTTTTAGCCTCATTAACTACAAATTGTGTTTATTTTACATTACTGGCTGCAAACCATTTCCAAAGCATAAATTGTAGACATGCACCTTTGTCATTAAAACATCTACAAATGGACAAATGGGATTTTTTCTCCTCCAGAAAACACAACATACATTTATCACATGATTCATAATTGGCATGACTTTTAGTCTAGAATAGGCTATTAAAGAAAAGATTTGTTTTGGAATTATTTTGTGTTCCGTTTTTTCTTGGGCGGCCCTCAATCCAATGTTGGGTCCCTAAATTGGCCCTCAGTCATCAAAACTTTGAGAACCCCTGCTTTAGATGAAGAAGATTTATACGATTTCAATGTGTTTCTGATAACAACACTAGCAGGATGTTCTTCAGAAGTTAAACAATAACTAGACTAAGCATACTGAGGGGTTTGCTAAAGGGGTATGTCACCTAGTTAAAATTGTTTTAGTTGTAGTGACAAAATCACCCTCAGGCCAGTTTCATGCTTTTTTTTGGTACAAAACCACAAACACACTGTCCTGTGTTTGACTATTTCAATGGAAGGTAATACTTGTGTGTTTGGTATTAATGGCTCAGGTCTTGGGGGTATTTCCTGTAGGCCTATCTGATGACTCAATAATCTAAAGTACATACAGTATACACATGAAACACATGCCATTTCATCTTCATTCCATTTCATACGCCCATATATTTTGAAAAGTGTACATATATTTTATTTTATTCTATTCATACATTCTACTTTATATTGTTATTGTACTCTGCCACTATATTTTTATTACTTCTTACTGATGGTCACTTTTAATTTTGCACTGCTATTTTATTACTACATTGTATACTGCATTTGTTTACTTTGTCTACATTGTTGTGGCTAGCTCTAGGCTCAAGAATTTCATAGCTAGCATTATCTGCATCTTGCTGTTTTGTGGTGCTTGTGACAATAAAGAACCTTGAACCTTGAAAGTGGTGCAGCAGAGTTTGTTTCTGTTTATTGCATTTACATACATGATAAACTACATGACATAGTTGGGAGCAGATGCGTGGTTCGATAAGCAGAATCAAGCAGGTGGAGGTAGCTTAACCAACACCAGCGAGCAGAGCTGCAGCAGCAGCAGTGTAGCAACACTGAGAGATGGAGTATGGGGTTTAAATAGGCCGTCAAATGAGCGTGTTGATGATTGGTGTGAGCCAATGTTACTGTGAGTGCGCAACTACCATGTCCTGCCTGAAGTTATGCTATGCTCCATTTCAGCACGGAACACTCACATCATTGGTTTAACCATTTTATTGCAGCAATTTACTGCAGTTTGAAAACTCATGCCCCGGAAACGGCACCTCTGGTTTGTTTTTCTGTCCTGGTAGAAACAATTTTTGTTTTTTAGTTTGGCTAACGATAAAACTGGATGAAAACTTAAACTTAAGACTTGCTTCTGTTCTGTCAGAAGAATGCTCTTGACATCAAATTGAGTCGATTGAGCCTTTACAGCTTCTTAGCTTGAAGACTCTCCTCACAACAAGGATGTAATGGCGTATTACCAACTGGCTACAGTAAAAGTTTGATTTATCAAACCTGGCCGACAGCCTGTGATGCATTACATGGGAGAGGGAAATCTGTAGTTATAGTAGTCCTCTCATGCCAGTGTCCTCTCATCCCAAAAATGGTGGAACAGGTTGCCATTCTAAAGGCCAAAGGGATTGATGCTGCATATGCTGGTCGAAGTTCAGAGGAAGAAGCGAATAATGACTGGGGAATGTTCTGTTGTTTTCGGGAGTAGACGCTAATAGGACAATACACAGGTGATCACGAATGCCATGCTCTGCCATAGTGCAATTTTATTGTTTTAAAGCATGATGACAGCCCACAGCGTCTGTGCCCTTTTCTAACCAACTGTCTTGCTTGAATTTCTCCAGACCTCCGTGAGCTTGAGACGGAGGTCTGGAGAAAGATAAAATACACAGTAAATTCCTTTTCCTAGGATGTGGCAATTATTAGTATTTATGGTGATTCTGGTACTTGGGGGTGTGAAGTAATCACAGTAAAAAAATGGAATTATATTACCGTGCCATTTCCCCACAGTCACCAACTATAAAACACACCCCCTTGTACAAGCCAGTCAGATTTTGCTCCAGTATAGACATTTCTGAACTACTGACTCCTCAAACTTCAATTGATGACTTATATCTGCAAATCACAAACTCCTGGTTGTCCCATGGACTCATTTTAAAACAAGAGGTGACCATGCTTTTTATATTGTGGCTCCAAAACTGTGGAACTGCCTGCCCCTTGAAGACAGGTCAACAAGTTGGTGTGATATTTAGGAAAAAGACACTGTCGCAAACTTCTTTACGATGTCTTAGTGACGTTTGTGACACCCCCCTCCACTTAGTTGATTATCAACATTGGACTACCCAAATAAAGTGTTACCCTATTTTTCTGGTGGGTTTGCTCTACGTTTGTATGTATTGCCTTTTTTGTTTTTATGTAAAGTATTAAATGTGCTAAGCTCATACAGTTTGATTTAATATAGATTTTGTGCAATAAATATAACACTTTAGACAACAAAAAATTGTGAGTTCGGACCAGACAATATTGCTTAGTCTTTTATTGATGATTATGATTGATTGGTTGATTGATAATAATAATCAAGAATGCTGTGAAACAAGAATGAGGTCAACAGAAACTGTAGCACTGCTTCTACATTGTACACTGCTGCTGAGGTTTGTTTGAGTAAAGCACGGAACCCCAAAGTATACATGTGTATCAAGGTTATGATAGTATTGCCTTTTTTGTGTTCAGACTCGTGCTTTTCTCGAGTTTTCTAGTTTAGTTTAGTTTTGATTTTTAAGAAATGTATAGTTTTTATGAAGTTATGTTTAGGTTAATGGTTTAGTATTTTAACAGTCAGACCAGTGAGAAATGTGTTGGTAAGATCTGTACAGACTGAAAACTGGCTTTGGATGGGCATAGTCTGTATCACTGTATTGATGGATGATCTGTGCTATTTCTGTTGACTGATTGAATTGGAAGTGAATCAAAATTGTGAATAGAGCTTCCAGCACTGATGCCATCAAGGCCTGACATCATCATGGTGGAAGTGACATCATCATGGTGCAAGTGACATTGTTATGGTAGTTATGACAGCACATGATGTTAGTGGGGGGGCGATGGGGGGCGTCACATGCCCTGGGAGCATACAAACGATCTCTTGCTGTCGCACCCCTGATCATTCCAACGGTTTCCTGTAGGCAGAGATGAAAAATTAAAAACAAAAACAACAGCACTTTAGAGGCCTCCACCACAAGTGTTTCACCAGACTTTCTTGACTAGACTAAATATATATATAAAAAACAATATAAGGATATACCACCTGTAAGTATAAAAGGAAAAGATGATCTTTCCATCATCAGTATTGTTGAGAAGTGATTTGTGGGTTTCCTCATTGCTTCCTAATGAAAATCACAGCAAGTCAAGAAATAATCATTTTGTACCTCCGAAGTTCATCTCCAGACAGTGTTCTGCATTAAGGTTGTTCGGTTCCCCCGTATGCCAGTTTGTGTAGTCAACCTTGGAGCCATCAGTCCACATCCACACACCCTCCTGGAAAAAAAAAGATTACTTTCAGAATATTAGCACTTACAGATTACTTACTTGTTTGTTTCATATATATATATATATATATATGAAGATATTGTTAATTTCTCATTAATTGACTGCTTGTTGATACATAGAATTATATAGTCCTGATTAAAGCCCTTAGGACGTATAGTCTGTAGGGTAGTCACTCTCTCTATGTAACAAGTTATTCCTCCTTGGTGCTCACTCTAATAGCACAAGGCATAGTTGCTTCAAATCCTGTGTACCAGTAAATGTCTCACCTTTATCGCATCGAATCCCCCAATCCAGGCTTGTGTATAGGAGCCAGTCACTCTGTTAATCAGCCCTCTGAGGAAGTTGTGCTCGTCTAAACTGTGGATCGAGGCCAGATTCCCACCGAGGGAAATACAGACACGCTAATGGGGGAGAAGTAAAGATATGAAGAAAAAGATGGAGGTAGAGAGATAAAATGATAGAGAGAAGGAGTGAGTAGGATGAGACAGAAATGCAGAGAGAAAGGAAGAGTTGGACAGAGGGATGAACAAATAATAGGATAGAGAGACAGAGACAAACAGAGAATGGGATAGAGACAAGCATGACACAAGACAACATGGCCTGAGTTGGTAACATACATGCACAATATGTACCGGCCTGTAGGTCAATAACCTCGGATATAGTAAATTGATTTTTTTTTAACTAACAATAGAAGCCTATTAAAAAATAATCTTCTGTGTGTTTGAGATGTTTTGATCAACCAACATAATCACATAGTCAATCCGAACCACCCTGAGTGTGAATGTCACATCACTCTAAAGTACAAGCAGTCCTCAGTATCAATGTGCATAATAAAATTTGATATTAATGCAGTTTATGGAGACTTGAAATAGACTTGTGCTTCTTTTTCTGAAGGATTCTGTTAGCAACAAACTATATTAGAGCATTGTCTGAAATACAGCATGATAGGAATAACCGTTATTGTTTCATCATGTACCTCTGCATCAAGCCAAGCCTTTGCACTGTGATGGAAGATGAAACAGCGAGAGCCATGCAGGGTCCAACCAGAAGGACAGCAAGGCATGTCTTGTTCTGCTCCAATGTTAGAAAGAAGATAAAGTAAAGATTAGAGTCTTGGATAACAAATACTTGAGTGCACATAAAATTATGTGAAATTTGTTCATTTGTAGTGTTAGTAAAAACGAGTTCAAATTATTGTGAAAGAGTGAAAACTAGCTAGTTTCAAGTTTGCCACGTGTTTTGTCTGTGAAGCTGACCAATATAACACCTTAAAGTATCAAACCCAAGTATTTCAATTGTACATTCGCAAATTCCAGTAATTCCCAGCATCTTGGCTAAACTGTTGACAACATCACAAAAAATAACTAATATTCATGATTTTAGTCAGAGGACATAGCACCATCCACTGATGAGAAGAGGAAACTGAATGAAACTGAATGAGCACCCAAAATGAATGGAGGTCTATGACCATTGTCTCCCAAAACAGTCCTCCTTACAGACAAACCAACATATAGAAGCTGTCCACCTTTTTAGTCCAGAGTCATAAAGTGCCAACTAGTGTACTTTGAGCATGCACCTGCATAATTCTCATTTTTTGCTCTGTCACATATGGAGATCATTAGATGTTTTGTTTCAGTTAAAATAGTCATAGTTTCATTTGGTCCCACGAGAGGGTTGAAAAATACAGAACAAATTAAATAATATCACTTCAAAATGGACATTTTCTGTTGCATTTGGAAAGGCCATCAAGCTAATGACTGACCACCTGAGAAAAATAAATACAACTAAAACAATCTAAGAACAAATAACAGTTAGAGGTACCAACCTGCCAAGGTGACTTTGCAGTCCTGTGAACACAAAGAACACATTCTCAGCAATGAAATCAACTTCAAATCAATCAATTTGCTCTTTTAGCAGTATTCTAGCTTAAGAGTATTATTAATACAGTACATATTTTATATAGATTACAGTTTGTAAATGCAGATTCAACAGTTTGTATATAAATGTAACAACACCCAAATATGTTTTTGATGAAAATTGCAAATATTTATATTTGTGGATTTCTACTACATTTATTTAAAACAAGAAATATTTGTGTGTACATCAGAAATACATTTGTGAACCTTATTGTTTTATATGTGGATGTTTTTTTTACATTTATATAAATCCCTAAATACATTTGTGAATCCTTCTGTGTGCATTCATTCCTATTGAGACTGATCTGACTCCATAATTTTCTACCGCACTAGTTGGAAGAGAAGACAGAACATGGAGAGTAAATACAGTGCAGGTGCCACAAAAAAAGAGAATAGGCTCTCATATTCCTCTCATAGTATTTATTTTGTTTTTAATGTCATTTTAGTAATATTAAAAATGTGACATTTGGTCAGGGCGGTGTTAATGGGGCCAAATATATATATATATATATATATATATATATATATAAAAAGAAATATTGAAAATAATATTTCTGTAGATTTCACTTACACGCCGTCCAACAGCCAATCCGCTGGTCAAACAGAGGACCATCACAAAATGAAAACCTGATGCCATCTGTGGAAAGATATTAGACAAGGTAAATATACTGCATATGCATGGTCTTATCCAGAACAGCTTACAATGAGTTTATGTAAGCGTGAATGAGTTAAAGTGGACTTCCACTTTTAGGAATTCAACTTTTAGGCGGTGGCTTCTGTTTTCAGTGTATTCGCTCTAACTGCTCACAAAAAATTTCCATCCTCTGTTAGTTCTTTTTCTCACGGCGCAGCCGAGGGCATCACATGGCAAATTCAGGTCAGGCAGTCAGGCAGTCAGTCAGTCAGTCAGTCAGTCAGTCAGTCAGTCAGGTAACCAGGGCTTGAAATTAACACCCGCCAACCCGCCAAATGCAGGTAAAAATTTACTGTGGCGGGTAACATTGTAAAGTTACTAGCCAATATGGCTGGTGATGAACCAAGCTCTAAATATTTGAAGCAGGCTGTGTGGTAGAATCGACTGCGCGAGACCGCGAGTATACAAAGCAGTGTTGCCTACTTGGGGACTTTTCAGACCCCCCTGGCGACTTTATTTCTCAAAAGCGACTAGCGACAAATCTGGCGACTTTTTCTGACCATGGGAAGCAATGTTAATGTGTTGAATCCCAAAGCATTTGGCAATAAATTGGTACGGTTGATGCCGGTTTTCTCTACTTGCTTGTCTAATCCAGAGAGGTCTGATGGTCACAGCGCTTCCCACACAGCGTAGCCCCCCTCCCTCCGCTGAGAGCAGGGACTGTAGGATAGGGTCCACTTGTAATTTCTACTGGTGTACACCGAAACTAGCCTGGGTGGGCGGAGTCAGCACTTATATTAAAACGGGCTCGTTATGCACGCACGCCGCAGCGTGCATAACGAGCCCGTTTTAATATAAGTGGATTTTGTGGATATATATATATTTTGAAGAATAGGACTGACAGATCTATGGTACATTATTGTGGCACTATCGATAGATAATGTGTCATTTGCAACTTCAATCACAACAAACATATACAAAATGTATCAAAGAATATGAAACTTTTTTTTAGAAGTTTTTTAGAAGTCACACACTATCAATACTATACTGCTCAGAAAGTCGCTAGAAGTTGCCAGATGTCATGCGATAATTTGCATATCAATATATAATGCTGTACTTGTTATGCACGCCGCGGCATAGCCCGTTTTAATATAAGTGCTGACTCCGCCCACCCGGGCCAGTTTCGGCGTACGCCGGTAGCAATTACAAGTGGACCCTAACCTACAGTCCCTGCTCTCAGCGGAGGGAGGGGGGCTACGCTGTGTGGGAAGCGCTGTGACCATCAGACCTCTCTGGATTAGACAAGCAAGTAGAGAAAACCGGCATCAGCCGAACCAATTTATTGCCAAATGCTTTGGGATTCAACACATTAACATTGCTTCCCATGGTCAGAAAAAGTCACCAGATTTGTCGCTAGTCACTTTTGAGAAATAAAGTCCCCAGGGGGTCTGAAAAGTGGCTAAGTCTAGCGACAAAGTCGCCAAGTTGGCGATGCTGGTCCACAGACGCCAAAATGTACTATAGAACCGCGTAGGCAGGCTGTCCGTGTCCGTTACTCGTCCGTGGCAATTTTTTGGAGTATATGAGGGCCTTACAATCAGCAGCTCAATTCACATTCTCAGCCAGAATCTGACGGCTGGCCAAATGGTAGCGTATTAAGCACGATTTTTGCGGTTAAAAAAGTGGGGGGGACACAAACAGGATTTTGAAAAGAGGGGGGGACATGTCCCCCCTGTCCCCAGTGGAAATTACGCCCCAGGTCACAGGAATATGGTACGGACACTGTGGTCCTGACCTTTGTACTCCTTACAATCAACCGAACCTCCGTTTGGTTTTTTGTAATAAAAATAATAAAAGTGCTGAACACCGATAAGATTAAAACAATGACATAAAATAAATAAAAAAGAAATAGCATAAAAAGACACAAAACAACAAAAGCCAACAGAGACAATAATAATAATAATTAATTAAATAATAATAATAATAATAATAAAATAATAATAATTAAATAATAAGAATAAAACAATTCGGAAAAAGCGAGTTTAAAAATTTTGATTGAACTTCCCTTGAAGTGAACACTGACTATAGGCTAAAAATCAATCAATAGAACAAGAATCTTTACTGTAGCGATGCATAAAAACAGTTGATGATGCCAGGTGAGAAGTATCCTTTAAAATCTTACCTTTGTTCTGATGACAGTTGATCTAATGAGGTTAGACTAACAGCAGCAGGTAGCAGATTGTCATGGAAAAGGAAACACAGTCTTTATATACCTTCTCTGGGTGCCTTGGGTCAAGAACTGGCAATCTGCCGTCTTCTACTCAAGACAGTACCAACACAAATAATTAAAATAATTCATCTGTTGCCACAGGGCATCGATGAATTATTTTAAGACAGTCGGTACTGCCTTGAGTAAATACAGTTACAACGCATGATTTATAATTACATACAAGGATGTACTACTAGTGTTGAGTGATGCTATCCTGTGGCGTGACTGCTTTAGCAAGATTTACATATGCTTTCAGTGTGCTACTGACCAGGATGACCAGGATGTTCCTTAGAAGTTAAACAATGTCATGACAAATAAGCATACAGAGGGATTTGTTCAAGGGTTTTCTATGGTACTCATTTGCATGGTATTATATCATATCATTCTGCCGCTCTGCATTGGGCCTCTATATGAATGCTCACCTTGGATTTTGGCACATCATGTCCTGTGTATTTACACATGATTTAAATGTGCTACTGATAACAACCTGACCAGGATGTTCCTTAGAAGTAAAACAATATCATGACAAATAAGCATACAGAGAGACTTTGCCTACAGTCTAAGATCACAATCCTTCTTCTTAAAGTTCCCACAATCAGAACTGTTTTTGGTGAAAAGGCATTTGATTATTTTGCACCCTGGTCCTGGAACAACTACCAGTCAAAGCTCCAGCTCAGCCATTTTATTCCCCTAAATCAGTTCAAACAAATTATCCACAGTCTTATGCAAGATGTGTGCTCCTGTTTCTGTTTCTTCTCCTCTTTATTTACCTTTTTTTATTGTACATATTTTTGTATTTTTCTTTTTGTGTACTGTTTTGTATGTTTTATTGTGTAACCCCTGCTGCCATTTATTGGCCAGGTCTCCCTTGGAAAAGAGATTTTGAATCCCAATGGGACTTCCTGGTAAAAAAATAAATAAATAAAAATAAAGGCTAAATAAAGTAAATAAAAAAGGTGGATTTGTTCAAGGATTTCAATTATTTTAGATGTGGTGACAAAATCCACCATAGGCCAGTTTCATCCTTTTTTCTGCTACAAAACAGTTACAGTTTTTCTCTCAATGGCTTTGGCTCATTTCTTGAAACAGTGTTAACATTCTCAAAGCTCTAGGTGCATTTGTCAAAATAGCTTATATGGTACAGCACAACACCATAGCTCACCTGCAAAAGGTCATAACTCAAAACATTTAACTCATGCTTCAAAACAAAGTTATTGTCTCATATAAAAAGTCAATGCCCTCAAAATGAAAAGTTCCTTTGGCATTGTGTAAACAATGGTGGTCAAAATGTTTAGATGTTTTGTCAGTATGGCAGTGGACCCTGGAAATGTTCCTTATATCCACATTTCAGTCTTGTCCAATTTTTTCATTGATACTGAATGTTTACTGTACTAGAATGTTATTTTTGTCTAGCTAACTGAATGCTATTGTGTATCAAACTGAATACTATTTAGATGCCAATTTCAACAGTACAAGGTTTTACATTACACATTGCACTCACATTTCCATGGAAATTGTTACTGTATTTTTATTTAGGTAAAGTCTTACACCACAGTAAAAAGAAAACTTACACAGCACAATATAATACAAAAATACATCAATACAAAAAAAAGGAAAATAATGTATAGCCTAACACTGTAATACAGTAAAGCTGGAGTGCTACACTAAAGACTCCACCTCACTGAATGTCCTGACGCTCCTGTCTGTCTGGCCATAGATTTTCATCGACATCACACCTGATATTTTCCCTTGCGATGCAACGGGGGAAAAATCTTCTTGCATGCCGCAACCATCCCCTGCAGTGTTCTGCTGTGATGTCATCACAAGCAGCATCCATTGCAGCAAGCAGAGACCTTTGGTCTTGAGACCGATGATCATACACCTTCCACCTCCATGCAGAAGGACAGGCAATTTACCAATTTAGCGGACGTTACAAAAAATCCATATTATCATAATGATATTCATGGTATATATGCCTGACAGATTTTGACAATTGAATGGACTATTGTGCATGTGATGACTTACACAATGAAATAATTCATACATGTTTTGGACAGTACAACTATTCAACTGAGAAGCAACATAATCAGTTTTGATCAGCAAGATATATTCAATTGGTAATTGTGCAAATTGTAGACAATTGTACTTACTCATTTGCATAGATGTGCTAAAACATTTGCAATTTGATTAAAAGAATGAGAAATTCAAATCTGTTGTGAACAAGTGCCCAGTGGTTTGGAGGTTTGCACATGTTGTTTTGAAAATATTCATTATCATTTGAGAATTGTGCCAAAGCAATTGAGAAAAACTGTAAACCAATGATGTTAATATTCCGTACTGAAGCTATTTTATTTTATTTAACTATTTTATTGAAGCAATGGCAGGTAATACAGTTGTGTTAGGCGTAAATGGTTCAGCTAAAAAATCAGACAAAAGCGGAACGATACTCGCAAGAGATAGGTGGAAGTGGTCGTGAGCGAGTGTTTGGAGGAAGGGTCGCGCAGGAGAGATTCGAAGGGTCATAAGCAAAGGTTTGGAGATGGCCGCGAGCAAGGGCTTTGGAGTTGCCCGGCGAGAGAGGGATTGGAAATGGTTGTGCACGAGGGGTTGGCCGCAAGGCAATCAAAGGAGAAAGACAGGTTATATTAGGGCTGCACGATATATCGTTTCAGCATCGTCATCGCGATGTGCGCATGCGCAATAGTCACATCGCAGGACGTGCGATGTCAAGTAAGGCAAATTAACTCAAACACGTCATGCTACAACTTTTTTGCTGCTTGATACAAAAGGAAAACTCGCGCGGTTCTCATTTTCCATGACTAATCTACAAGAGAAGTCTGTCTGATATAACATAATTTACTCCGATTTAAGGGTTTGTTATAAGAGTATCGTATGTTTCGCGAGCCAGCTTTCGCGGCTCCGAACCGTAGTTGGGAAGCCTCTGGTGTTGTGCTAGCCTATTTTAGCTTAGCCTGGCTCGTAGCTGGTAACAAGCTTTTTACTAAGAGTTCGGACCAAATCTGCAGTGGAGAACTGGCACTTTATTTCTGTACAGCAGCGAACATAATGCACGGCCTCTCGGTGACGTTCTAAGCTCTTTTCCCGCTAACTATGCTAACTTTACTCACTTAGCATCCTGCAACTCACTCTGGCTGCAGCTAAAAACACACTCACTTCCTACTACGTCACCCGCGCAGGTTACCCACAAGGCCACCTTCTTAAAGGGGCAGGGCTTGATAGAGCTATTCAAGTCATTTGGTGAAAATTCCTGTATTTTTTCATATCGCAATATATATCGCAGAAAAAAAAATATTGCAATGTCAGTTTTTCCAATATCGTGCAGCCCTAGGTTATATACACTTGAAAGCACGCCCAGCTAGTTGCAAATCATGTATATTATACCTTGTTTTTTCAGGAGACCTTGGATTAGTGTTAGCAATGTCATAGAATTAATGAAAACACTGTTGGGTGCAACAGTAGGACAGAAAAAAACTTTACTCTGAAAATTGCTCTGCATGTAAACAAAATGGTCAATAAAGGAAATTCAATTGAACAGTGTGAATGAATTCTACCCTTTTACTACTAATTGCGTAAAAAGGCAAACACTCTAGCAAAGTATATGCATATGGTGTTTATTGCATAGTAAAATATTACAACATAGTCATAGCCTAATGTTGATACCTTGGATAGCCTACACTATCAAATGGTGACCAATATTAAATAGCATAACCTGTAGGCCATGGTAAATTGAAGACAGGCCGACAGCAATTCAGTTTATTTCCTACCATAGCCTAGCCTGGTTCCAGACTCCTGAATCACATCCCGCCCACTTTTCAGATTTTGTCAAGTGATTCAGAAAGTCTGATGTTGCTTTTGCCAACGGCTTGTTCTAGCTCGGCAAAACAATCAAGCCAATCAGAGCCTTTGCAGGCAGGACTACAGTTTGAACTGTTCGTGCATCGTTTTTTCATTGGCGTTTAGGCAGAATAGATTTGCTGAAATCACTCCCTAAACCAACATATTGTCTTTGCAAAAACAAGATTTTTGTCAGAATCGACCGTCATTCTTAGTAAAATTGCGAAATATTATCAGATTTATAAAATTGCAATTCATAAAGGCACACCATAGCGCAAAAAATACCACCTCATCTAACCAAGCAAAGTTAAATGTTTACTTCAAACACTGTATGAAAGTAGGTTTTAATACTAAGAATATTTTGCAATCATATAGTGTCATTAGGCGTTATTCTGACCGAAAACATATGAAAAATAGCTTTTTGAACAATCCTGAATTAATATTTTCAACTTGCTGTTCTTGACAGTTTTGCATAGTGGAATACTGTTATAATACCATTGCCATGGAAAACACTTGTTTAGAATATTGTGGCACATCACTGACAGGTTGGGCTTTCCTGCGTGGCAGCACTACACATATAGATCTATCTTTTAGAGATGACATTAGAGATGTAGAGATGACAACAGACACATGCCTATGCTTTACACTGATGAAAACGGCAAGGATTTCCACAATATTATCACAGATCCAGTTTCCAGTTTATGCATGTTGACACTCTAAGTTGTTTCTAAGTGGGCAGCTGATCTGGTCGCAGACGGAACATTCCAAATATTTTTGTGATTTTCTGCACCTCCCACCTTTCTCTGACAATATGGTATGACAAGCACTGAGTTTGCTGCTCTGATACGTCAAGTAGTGTGGATACATTGACATGGATATTGAATATGTAACTGCTCATAATCATGTTGATTGTCATTGGCTTTTACCTGGATGGCTGCTGACAACGCCATGGAAACGGACACAGCTCCGGTAGACAACGCTGCAGATTTTTTATGAATGAGCTCAAAATACCGCGCTGTTAAGTTAGCATGGCGCAAAGCTGTTACCGTTGAGTTTATGAATATGGGACACAAGTGCATTAATGAAAAGTTAATCAAAAGTTGTGCACGCAGGGTTGAAAATCAGAAGAAAATTTGTTACAGTGCTTTAGTCTTATATAGGCTACTTAAAATCTCATATTTGTAGAATTGAGAAATAAATGGAAAAAAAAAATCATTAGCAAGATTATTTGTGGAGTAGTCATTCATTTGTTACTGCGTAAGTTACGTATGTCTGCTGCAGTACTGTGAAAATGTTTACATATTTATTTGATTTTATAATAGAATGTAGGAGTGTTAGCTAGTGTGCTGGATGTTGCAGACATCCAACACGACATATATCATTGGATGTGACGTGGCGCTGATGGCTACCTGTCGGTTTGTTAGTTTCCTAATCTGGAAACGTTGTATCCTTTTGTACCTTAATATGAGCTTTTATCTGCAAATATCCTGCAAACTTTTTCGAAGATGGCGGCGCGCACTCGTAGCGTCCCAGCACAAGAAGCAGCTTGTTTGTTGTTTTGGTGAGCATTTTATTTCGTAACTCAAATAGTCGGTGCAGACAAATCTTATAGTCAACTGGAACTGCTGAGTTTAAGAGAAGCATGTTCTCTACATGCCCTTCACGTGCCGAACTTCATCCCAGGGAAGTCAGTACGCCAACCGGAGCCCACGGGGACTACCATCCCGGGAGGGAAGTGACGTAGGCGGCGAAGGGATAGGAAGCAGAAGCGGGGCAAGAGAGCCGGGATATGGGCCAGGCTAAGAGCTGCCCCTCACAGACCTGCTCTGCCGAGTCTCTTATTAATAAACTTGACGAGGTTAGACTGAGGATTACCTCGCATAAGATGGACAGCTCTGTCATGATCGGAATCATGGTTGAATCACAACATTCCCAACACTGCAGTGGAATTAGCAGGTAAGGCAGAGGAACTACAGGGGGGCTCGACATAATACCACCCCCGCATTGCGTTCACATTATGGAGCAGTTTCCCCTCAAAACGCCATTATTTCCTATGGAAGGGAGCGGATTCCACGGTCACCGCCGACTCGGCGGCGGATCGCGGATTTTTCCACCGCGGATGGTCGCGCAAAGTGTTGAAAATAGTTCAACTTGAGCGGATAAGATCCGCGCAGAATGCGTCACTGCTCCGCTTCGTTTCTGCCACTTTTTACAAACCGAGGCAGGTCGCGGGTCGCGGATTTCAGGCGGAAACCGCTTCGCAATGTGAATGCAGCCGACGTGAAAATGTTCCTATATCATAAAAGGGGGGCCTGACAGAAAAAGTTTGGGAACCACTGCATTGGACCAACATTTCAGGAGCATATAAGGCCTTCCCCTCTCCTCACCTTGGATTATCAGATCATCTGTCCCTGTTTTTGACCCCAGCCTACAAGCCCCTTATCAGCAGAAGTAAACCCATCAGGACAGTGCCAATTTGGACTGAGGAAGCCACATCAAAACTTCAAGACTGCTTTGAAGATACAAACTGAGACCTATTTGCACAAGACACAAACATTGAGGAATACACCCTCACTGTCTTATCATACTGTATATAAACTTCTGTACTGACAATGCCACATCATACAAGAACATTTAAGTGTTTCCTAACCAGAAACCATGGTTGAACAACCAAGTTGGCAAGGTATCAAAACCATGACAGACTACAAAAATAATCACAGCCTCCCCCCAACCAACATCACATCTCCCTTCCCGATGAGCTAAATACATTCTTTGCTTGTTTTGACAGTCACAACAATGAACCCGCCATTAAAGCCATACCATCTGAGGGCGAGCAGCCACTCACCCTACAGCCATACCAAGTCAAGAGTGTGTTATGCAGGATTGACACCAACAAAGCGGCTGGGCCAGATGGAGTTTCAGGTCATGTACTCAAGGTCTGTGCTGACCAACTTGCAGAGGTTTTTACCAGCATTTTTAACCTCTCACTAACTCAGGCTGTAGTCCCCACCTGCCTAAAGACTGCAACCATTGTCCCGGTGCCTAAGTCATCAGCAGCACAATGTTTAAATGACTTTCGGCCGGTTGCCCTCACTCCTGTAATAATGAAGTGTTTCGAGAGATTAGTACTGGCCCACATCAAGCAGATGTAGTGGGGTTGATCTCAAACGACGACGAGACAGCCTACAGAGAGGAAGTACAGAATCTAGCAGAGTGGTGCTCAGAAAACAACCTGTCCTTGAACACCAAAAGGACAAAGGAACTAAGCATAGACTTCCCGAAGTCTAGAAGGACAGAGCACCCTGCACTGTAAACACAGGGGGAGGAGGTGGAGTGGGTGACTAGTTTTAAGTTTCTTGGGGTCCATATTATAGAGGACTTCTCATGGTCGCTGAACACCTCTCACCTTGTGAAAAAGGCCCAACAGCGTCTTTTCTTTCTAAGAAAGCTGAAGAAAGCCCACCTATCTCAGCAGCTACTGGTCAATTTCTACGGCTGCACCATGGAGAGTATCCTCCCCTACTGTTCTACAGTGTGGTATGCCAGCTGCACTGTTTCTGACAGAAAGGACCTGCAGCGAGTAGTGAAGACGGCACAGCGGATCATCGGGACAGAGCTCCCGGACCTGGAGGAGCTCTACCTAAGCCGCCTCCTCAGGAAGGCCCGCAGCATCACCGGGGACCCAACTCACCCCGGGCATCACCTGTTTGTCACCCTGCCATTGGGCAAACGCTACAGACTCATACAGGCACGCACAACCAGGCTAAAAAAACAGTTTCTAACCCAGAGCAGTAGCCAGGCTCTCGAACTCTCATTAATTTTCCATAAAAAGCTTATTTTTCTCTAATCTTCTGTACAAGTTTGTTTACATCACTGTTACTGAGCATTTCTCCTTTGCCCAGAATTTCTCTCAAATGATTTTCTCATATGAACAGTAACCAAGTAAAATCTTGAAAATTGTTGCATGTTGCTTTTATATTTTTGTTCAGTTTAAAAAAATACATTATTACGATAATTGTTGGTATCCCTATTACCCTAACGCCTTGTACACAATTCATCTGTCAATTTGACGTGCCTGAATTCTCAATGCAGTCTCGCCACCCAATGGTTCGTACTGCATAGTGTATCTTGACGGAAGATGACGGAAGATGGAGGAGCGCCCAGAGCGCCTCTGTTTGGGCTAGCAAACTAGTGCTAGCTACCTAGAGCTAAGATAGCGAGGTACCAAACTATCAATAGTAGCTCTAGCTTGCTCTAGAAAGGAATCTGTCTTATAAAGGCCGGTTATTTACCAAAACTAGCACCAAAAAAAAGGAGTGATATTCATCGAAAATAATAATCACAATATTTTATTTATGTTAAAGATCGTCACTACAAACGTCTTTTAATAAAAAGTCAAATAATAAAATATGTATTAAAAACGATTCATTTATTGAAAACATGCATTGTTTGCTAGTTGCTATGCCAACCATCAGCCAACGCGAAGTTTGAAATTTTTCATTTTAAAAAACATTTTTTACGAAGTACCCGTCACTCTGTTGTTAACGGATCCGCTGTCTACTAGGGGGCATTGCTTTTCTACTCCATTACAGCGGTCCTCCATTGACTTGAATGATTTCTGGCGGAGCCAATGTAACTAGCGTACATCAATTGTGTACGAGGCTTAAAACATCATCATGTGTGTGCATTTATCTGCACCTGCAAAAAACTGCCAAATGCACAGTGACCTACCGTAGTTCCCCTTATCTTCATCTTCTCTTGGTGTTTTTTTTAATAATTACTTATGAAAGACTGAGTTAAAGTAATTAACTTGTCACAAAACTTGCAATCTTGAAATAAACTCCTGACTCCTGTAACGTATTGACTCATGTAGGCTAGAGGCCCTAGGCAGTACTCCTGATAGTCAGGGTACAAGGCATAAATTGGCTATTGTCAGCTGCACATCAGTCTTTCAACAATTAACTTGCTGCATTTGCGGCGGCAGTGAATGAAGCAGAAACACTGGAATTGTTTGAAGATGTCAACAGTTTACCAGCTTAGCTAGCAAGCATAACATTAGCTAGTTAGCTTTGGGTTAGCTATAAATAGATAAATTACAGAAGTTGGATATCTACGATATTAGATAATCACATCACATACATTAATCCCTTAAAATAACCTTACATTTACATTAATTTACATTAATTCACCCCTTAATTCTTGCAAAATCCCCTTAAAATTAGTTGAGGGAGTCATTATGTATTATATTGACTGCTTACTTTCTTATATAATAAAAAATTCAGGGAGACAGGAACTTTCCATTAAGAATCTGGGGGGCCCGTTTCAAGAGCTAATGTGCGAAAAAAAACAAACATAAAAGGATTCAAGTTGGTTTGCGTCAATAATGGTATATTTTCGGACTTCAACTTAAATGCTATGTGCACTTTCAGTATCATGGACAGCTCAACATAGAAATAATCCAAACAATTCAAACAAACAATTACAAACCAAACAATTTAAAACTAAAACAATGACATTTTTGCTTTGGAATGAGGAGAAGCCTCGCCCTTCTCGGCAACTACTAGTCTGCATTGAATAGCACTAGGCCTATGTGTTATGTATCAGCTGACATAAAAACAGCTTAAACAATTCCCTCAAATTAAATTAACAACAAAAGCAATGCCATATTTTGTTTGGGAATGAAAAGTGTCTGAAACTACTGGTTGTTTACAATGAATTGCGCTTTGCGCTCTTTCAGCACCGTGGACAGCTCACGTCAGGCCTGGAGAGCTTGTTATTCATGCATATATATATATATATATATAAAAAGTGGGTGAATTATTCAATGCTTGCATGTCAGTCGGGGGCCCTTTGGGAGTGCGGGGCCCGTTTCAGTTGAAACGGGTGAAACATAGCTAAGGCCGCTACTGCCCACGGACCCACAGTTCCTGCTTGGCTTCGTAATAAAACTGTGCAAAGTCATGTTTCCAGGAAACCACTGTACCATTTCAGCAGTGTTTGTCCAATGTTAGGTAAAGTACACAGTATGTGTACACAGTATGTGCACTTTACCTGCAGCAGTACATATACTGTGTACTTAACCTGCAGCAGAAGCGGAGCACACTGCTGGTAAAACAAACGCACCTCAAGCTGGACCCGCCCACGGACCCGCAGTTCCTCCTTTTCCCAAATGTACCAAATTGTTGGCACAATCTGAAAGCTTTTTGAGAGTTGAACTTGAAATCTTGGCTTTGATAGTTGAATGCAGTTTGCAAATTTGAACTACATGCATAGTTATTTATTTTTTAAGATTTTTGGGGCATTTCTGCTTTATTGGACAGTTACAGTAGAGAGAGACAGGGAAGACAGGGCAGAGAGAGGGGATCACATGCAGCAAAGGGCAGGGCTGGATTCGAACCTGTGAACATTTTGAAACAGTTTTTCAATTGAACTGAAACTGAATGTTGAAAAACTGAATTTCAAAGAAGGAAATACAGATTCCATTTAACACTTTATTTGAAGGGGGGTGAATAAGGCTGACATAACACTGTCATAACTATGTCATGACAACTGACATGAACATTAATTAAACTTTATGAATGTTTACGACTGTTGTCAATAAGTGTCAATGACACTTTCAATGCAAAGTTGACACTGTTCCAGATGTCTCTGTCATGACAACTTGACATTAACCAAAGGGACATAACCTGTCCCATAACATATGTCATGACAGACTTCATTATCAAACACAAATAAACCCTATTGAACTGATTTTTTGAATAACTCAGATTTCTTCTTATTTTGATTTTTCACAAACTGTTTTTTTTGTACCCATTGAAGTATTGTTTTTTGTGGGTAAATAAAATCCCAAATTTTGCACTTTATCTGCACCTGTCTTTACCTTAAGAATTCAGAAATTGTTTTGAGTGCCAGTTAATATCGTACTGTACTGTATCACATGTACCATTGTAAAGCAATTCAGTAAGATGACATCAGTTTATCGAACATGATTTTCCATACCATGGATAACAAATGAGTCCTGCAGATTATCGTGGTATTTTTTTTCCCATATATTACCCAGTCCTACTGCTCACCCACTCTGTGTTACCTTGTACCTAGGCATAACATTACAAGTGTGACTCCCCTCTTTTCCTGCTTCCAAGAAGATAAGATAAGATAAGATATCACTTTATTAATCCCCTTGGGGAAATTCGGGTGCCACAGCAGCAACTGGGGTGGTGGTCATGGCTGGCTGTCGCAGGGGTCGCTGATGCTGTTGAACAGTCCAATGGCCGCCGGCACAAAGGAACGTCTGAGGCGCTCTGTCCTGCAGCGTTGGAGGAGGAGCCTGTGGCTGAAGCTGCTCCTCATCAGCCTCAGCACATTGTAGAGAGGGTGAGAGGGGTTCTCCAGGATGGCATTGATCTTTCCCCTCATCCTCCTCTCTGCCACTACCTCCAGACTGTTCAGTTCGTGCCCAACAACAGAGCTGGCCTTCCTCACCAGCTTGTTAAGTCTCTTTGTTTCCCCTGCTGTGATGCCGCCTCCCCAGCACACCACAGCAAAGAACAGTGCACTGGCTACTACAGACTGGTAGAACATCTGCAGCAGCCTGTTGCACACGTTGAAGGACCTGAGTCTCCTCAGGAAATACAGCCTGCTCTGTCCTTTCCTGTAGAGGGCCTCAGTGTTGTCCGACCAGTCCAGTTTGTTGTTGAGCTGCACTCCTAGGAACCGATAGGAGTTCACCATCTCCACCTCCTCCCCCTGACAGGGTTTGGGGGCTCCTACTCCTTCTGAAGTCCACCACCAGCTC
This sequence comes from Centroberyx gerrardi, assembly GCF_048128805.1. NCBI lineage: Eukaryota > Metazoa > Chordata > Actinopteri > Beryciformes > Berycidae > Centroberyx > Centroberyx gerrardi. Next base: position 4,864,140 of record NC_136010.1, read on the forward strand.
CTTGGTCTTTGTGATGATGAGCTGGAGGTGGTTGTTGTCGCACCAACCTACAAAGCTCTCTACCAGCTCTCTGTATTCCTCCTCATTGTCCTCCTGCTGCCTGACAACAGGCTTGTTGAAAGTGGGCGTGGCCTATGGTGTAATAACCATGTAATAGCTGGCAGAAAACCTTTCAGCCTTGTCTGGAAAGGCATTTCAAACATGTGTACCGAATTTTGTGCAATTCAGCCTGAAGGGGGCACCACAAATGCGAAAAAAAAAACAACAACACAAAAATGGCCATAACTCAACACCCCTTGGTTCAATTATCACGAAACTTGGCAGATATATTGAGGGATATATTTGGACTATGTCCTCAGAAAACACTTTTTTTCGATATTAGTACCAGTCAGTAAAAGCTTGAACCCCTTTCACTGCCATTTGCGGCTGTATTTATTATTTTTCTTCCCCGTCTTCCCCCTATCTGGATCTCAGAAACCCACAGAAGACCCACAGCAGCCAAAATTTCCACATAGGTTGGAAATCTCACCTACTACTCAGGCAACAATAATTACAGCAATCGCCCTGATGGTGGCGTTATGACAACCAATTTTACATTTTGGTCCATAACTTCTGAACCGTCTGACTAGATTTTCCACCATTTTGAATTTTCTGGAAAACCTATTTTTGCGAACTCGTCCTAGACCGTTGAGGCAATCATCATCAAATTTGGTGTGCATCATCTCTGGACGCCCATGATTTTTGATCCAAAGTTTAGTCAAAGGTTGTGGGCGGAGTCTATTTTACAAAAATTCTCATGAACGCATTGTGCTATCTTCACCAAATTTGGTACACTTGTACAGGTATCTACTCTGAGGTACGATGCAAAATTCGCTATAATTTCGCCCATAGGGGGCGCTACAGCAACATTTAAAATTTTAAATGCCTATTACCTATAAATGCCTAATAACTCAGTAACTATACATCATAGAAACAATTTTTTTTCCCTGTATTCCTTGGGTGAAGCCACATCGTTTTGATAGGCCCCGCCCATTGCCGCCATATCATATTTTCCGCCATGTTGAATTTTCTCAAAAACCTATTTTTGCGAACTTCTTCTAGACCGTTGAGACAATCATCTCCAAATTTGGTGTGCATCATGTCTGGACTGCCATGATTAAAAGTTATCAAAAGACTCTTGGTACTTCATATCGTTAGGCCGCTATACGCCAATCAATTTTAGGGCGTGGCACATATTTGACAACATGTTCGATAACTCAAACACGCAAAGTCCAACACTCATGAAATTCAACACACATCATCAGGTATTCACCCCTGGTTAGGCAACACAGTATGGACCGTTTTGGCCCATAGGTGGCGCTACAGCAACAATATAACTTTAAATAGCCTTACACATTAATTGCTCAGTATGGCATACTGATCAACCATCCCTAAGCTCATAATGATGACATGTATAATTTATGAGTTTTAAAACACGTTAGTCAATGGAAGTCCCTTCACTTCCATTTTATTATAGTTTCTCTCCTAAATGTATCAGGATCATAGAGACCAAACATGCCACAGGGATCAAACTTGCACATTGGTCCACGTCACTCATTTACCCCAGAGGTCATCAGGTGCTTGGACCCTGTCATTGCCGCCTGCGGCTATATTGTTTTGTTTCATTCTGTCTGTACTGCTCAAATTGTCTGCATTGTTTGTTTTGTTTTTATTCTATTTGTACTGCTCATTTTGTATTTGTTGCTTTTTTGTCTTTGTTGTTTGTTTTTCTTGTATGTTTTTGTGAAGCACGTAAGTGGTTTTAAAAAGTGCCATATAGAAAAAGATTTACTTAGGCCTATGTACTTAGTTGAGTATAAACGTTGAACTATCCAAATAAAGTGTTGCTGTTTTGTTATAGTGGGTTAGCTCTACTTTTGTATATATTGCCTTTTTTTGTTTTTATGTAAAGCACATTGAGTTTCCTTGCGTATGAAATGTGCTACGCTCATACAATTTGACTTTCACGTAAATATTTTATCAACCAGGCCTTTGGCATTTGTGTCTCAAATCAGATTCTTCCATCATTCTTTCTGTTATGGGTTTTCTGCAACAAATACGAATACTGTAGATGACAAAAATCTGAGAGTTGGGACCAGACAATAATGCTTAATCTTTTATTGATGATGATTATACATGTATAGGTGGGAAAAAAGAATGAGGTCAACAGTGCAAACAATTGGTGAAAAGAGGTTCCTTTCAGCAAAGCACTGAACCCCAAAGTCTGCTTCAAGTAAGCTCATTCTGTTGACATACATGTGTATCATGGTTATGACATACATATGTAACAAGGCCTGACATCATCATGGTGGAAATGACATCATCGTGGTGCAAGTGACATTGTTATGGCAGTTATGACAGCACATGATGGAGGTCGGGGCGGCATCACATGTCCTTGGCGCACACAAAAGATAGTTTGGCGTTGCAGCTCAAATCATTCCAAAGGTTTCCTGTAGTCAGAGGTGAAAACAACACAGCAACAAAACAAAATATTAAGCACTTTAGAGGCCTCCAAGTATTTCAAGACTGTTTCACTAGATTATATAGCCTATGTCTTTCTATTTTTCTTAAAAAACAAAACAAACTAAAAAAAAAGACAATAAATAAGAAAATGTAAGGAAACACCACCTACAATTATAAAAGGAAAATATAATTTTTCCATCTTCAGTATTGTTGAGAAGTGATTTGTAGGTCTCCTCATTGCTTCCCAATAAAAATCATAGTAAGTCAAGAAATAATCATTTTGTACCTCTGAAGTTCATCTCCACGCAGTTTTCAACTTTAAGGTTGTTCGGTTCTCCTTTATTCCAGTGTGTAGAGTCAAACTTGGAGCCATCACTCCACTGCCACACTCCCTCCTGGAGGAAGAAGCTTACACATTACTGATTTGTCTGTTTCAGTTATTTCACCGTTTTGCCTTCAAACCCAAAGGGTTTGAACATGTATATACAGATCAGCCATTAGGTTATATGTAGGGAATAAGTGGCATTAGGTAGTTTAGAAGTCCACATCAAACCTATCAGCTCTCATTAGTGTCTAAATAATATAATAATAAATGCCTCAATTGTGCAAATAAATGACAAAACATACTATAAGAAAGCACATATCAAGGAAAACAGTAATAAGACCCATCACAAAACACAATGCAAATATCATTTAAGAAGAATTAAATGGTAACTAAACCCCACCCACATCTGTGGCACAAAAACCAGCCAATAGCAGATTGCCAGTGCAGCACCCTACTTTTCATCAATAAGTGTCAGGCTTCACCACAGATTTGGTTTTGGGGTTTAGTTACTCTTTAAAGAATGAAACTCTGTATAGTGTCCATTTGTATAGTTTTCATATGGTTCATTTCTCATTGACTGCTTGTTGATAGAATTATATATTCATTTGTTTTGAATGTTTTGATTAAGGCCCTTAGGAGATGAAGTCTGTAGAGTATACATAGTCACTCTCTCGCTGTAACAAGAAGTTATTCCTCCTTGATGCTCACTCCTAATGGCACAAGGCATAGTTGCTTTAGATCCTGTGTATTGGTAAATATCTCACCTTCATCACATCAAAGCCCCCAATAAAGGTTCTTTTATAGGAGCCAGTCACTCTGTTGATCAGCCCTCTGAGGAAGTTGTGCTCTGCTGCACTGTGGACCGAGGCCAGATTCGCACCTTGGGAAATGCAGGTGAGCTAATGGGGGAGAGGCAAAGATATAAAGAAAAAGATTGAGGTAGGGAGATAAAATGACAGAGAGAAGGAGTGAGTAGGATGAGACAGAAATGCAGAGAGAAAGGAAGAGTTGGACAGCGGGAGATGAACAAATAATAGGAGAGAGACAAACACAGAGAATGGGATAGAGACAAGCATGACACAAGACAACATGACCTGAGTTGGTAACATACATGCACATTATCAATCAACATGCATAATTAAATGTGTTGTTATTGCAGTTTTTGAAGACTTGAAGTAGACTTGTGCTTTTTATATGAAGGATTTGGTTAGCAACAAACTGTTTTAGAGCATTGTGAGAAATACAGCATGATAGGAGTAACCGTTATTGTTCCATCAGGTACCTCTGCATCAAGCCAAGTCTTTTCACTGTGATAGAAGCTGAAACAGCGAGAGCCATGATGGGTCCAACCATCAGGACACTGACGTACGTTATGTGCTAGTCCTATGTTAGAAAGAAGATAACAAAGATTAGAGTCTTGGATTACAAATACTTAAGTGCATATCAAATTATGTGAAATGTTGATTTTTAAATAATGTACCGTAAAACTTCAATTAAAAGCCGAGTCCCAATTAGACGCCGGTCCCTTTTACTGGCCGGGTGTGGCTACACGTTTTGACAAATAAAGGCCGGTCTCAATTAGAAGCCGGTTGCCAGTTTATTTTTTTTTACTTGCATTCAAACGTCAGTCACATTTGCTGATCGCCATGGCGGCACAGAGAAAAAAGTACGACCTGAAATTCAAGCTGTCAGTTGTCAAATTTGCTGAACAAAACTCAGATGCAGCAGCAAGACATTTCTCCGTTGATCCCAAGAGAGTGAGGGAATGGTGAAAAAATAAAGTTGAACTTCAACGTCTGTCCGAGGAAGATGGTAAAAGGGCTTTCTAAGGTAGGCTACCGGTATTTTGATACGTCTCTCTCTCTCTCTCTCTCTCTCTCTCTCTCTCTCTCTCTCTCTGTGCATGAGGTTGGCCTAGATGCGCTGTCTCTCGGAGCGAGATCAAATGGATGATTCGTAATTGATATGTTATTCGATAGCCTAATTTTTATACAAATAATATTCATTCAATTTGATAGTATTTCCCATCTTTGCTGAGCAAGAGTTTTAGGAATTAAAGGCCTGTCCCATATAGACGCCTGTCGCAAATATAGGCTGGTTGAGTTCAGTGTTTGAAGCAAATAAAAGCCCAGGCTATTAATTGAAGTTTTACGGTAACTTGCGTTTAAATTATGCAAATTATTATGAAATGTGAAAACTAGTTAGTTTCAAGCTCGCCATGAGTTTTGTCTGTGTAGCTGAGTCCTAGTATATCAATTGTAGATTAACAAATTCTATTAATTACCAGCATCTAGGCTAAACTATTGACAACATCACAAAAATATATTCTAATATTCATGATTCTAGTCAGAGGACATAGCACCATCTGCTGACCAGAAGAGGAAACTGAATGAAACTGAATGAGCACCCAAAATGAATGGAACTCCATGGCCATTGTCACCAAAACAGTCCTCTTTACAGATAAGCCAACACATAGAAGCTGTCCACCATTTTAGTCTGGAGTCAGAAAGTGCCAACTACTGTACTTTGTGTATTCACCTGCTAATTCTCATGTTTTGCTCTGTCACATATGGAGGTTAGATTTTTTGTTTCAGTTACAAAACAGTCACAGTTTAATTCCCCATGGTCCCACAAGAGGGTTAAAAACTACAGAACACATTAAAAATATCATTTCAAAGTGTTCTGTTGCATTTGGGAAGGCCATCAAGCTAATGACTGACCACATGAGAAAAACAAATAAATACAACAACTAAAACAATTTAAGAGGAAATAATAGAGGTACAAACTTGTCAAGAAGGGGTGCGTCTCCTGTGAACACAAAGAACACAAAGAACACATTCTTAGTAATGAAATCTAGTTTGAATTTGCTTTTCTTGCATTATTTTAACTCAACAGTCTTATTAATACAGTACATATACTGTATATAGTAATGAAACTAACATTATGTGTAGTTTATACTGTATGTACTGTATATGATGTAGGCAGCGTTGTAAAAGTTAACTCATTGTGCATCGTCTATGCATCAATGTAATGCAGCACAACTTGTGTCTCTCAAATGACTAGTCCCAATAGTATTCCTTCTAACTGGTGAAACAAGAATTTGAATTTCCAAGTTTCGGGGAGAGCAACAGTACTGCAGTTACTGGATTAAAAACAAGGACTCTCAACATCAGCAGTTTTAGGTATTTATGGTGTGTCATGAACCAGATATATTTCAGACAAGACAAAACATGGATAGTAAATACTGTGCAAGTGCCACAAAAAAGAGAAATAGTATATAGAAATGGAAATAGTATTTATTTTGCTTTTAATGTAATTTTAGTAATATTAAAAATATGACATTTTGTCAGGGAGGCCTTTATGGGACCAATTATGTAAAAAATATAAACAATGTTAAAAATCACAATATTTCTGTAGATTTCACTTACAGTATGTCCCATAACCAATCCACTGGTCAAACAGAGGAGCATAAGAAAATGAAAAACTGATGCCATCTGTGGAAAGATATTTTCGACAAGGTAAATATATTGTATATACATGGTCTTATCCAGAACAACTTGCAATGAATGTATGTAAACTTGAATGAGTTAAAGGGGAATTTCACTTTTAGGAATTCAACTTTTAGTTGGTCATTGTGTAAAAGAAGACATTTTCCTAAAAAAAAAAATCCAAGCTTCTGTTCTGTATGATATTCCCACATTATTTCTTTTTTCAATGTACTCGCTCTAACTTCTCTCAAAAAATCCCATCTGTCCTCTCTTAGTTCTTTTTCTATTTCTTTTCCTAGCACTGCACTCCATGACTTTACTATGATCACAGGAAAGTTACGGACACTGTGGTCCTAACCACAATTTAAGAGTATTCTACCGTTGCACTCATAAGTCGCTCTGGATAAGAGCAGGGGCGGTCTTATCATTAAGTAAAGGTAGGTGACTGCCTCAGACCCTGGCGGCCAGAGGGCCCCGCAAAAAACAAGAATAGAATTAATATAAACTTATTCTTTTATCAAGTTAAATTTAGAAATGTACATATTAAAAAACTCCTCTCTTTTTTATTACAATAAAAATTATTTCAATCCTCAGTTATGGCCACCCCTTTACTCAATCAGGCTATAGTGGACTATTCCACTTGACTGAGAGAGAAGTACAAATAATGAAGCAAAGCTACCCAGGTGGTACAGAAAAACAAAAAAGAGAGAAAATATAATGTTTTTTTTTTTTTTACAGCTTTTATCAAAGCATCAACTTCTGCTAGTGTTTGCTGCTATTAATATGACCACTGCCTCCAAGTTCAATGAGCTCTAGTGAAGCAAATGTTAGCTCTGCTGCTGGCACTAGTAGTAACAATGATGGAGAATGTGCTGCCATGCCAAGTGATGCACAGAGCCAAAGGCAAGTAAATATTAGAAATGGTGAACATGATGAAGATGTGGAGGAGGATGACCAGCATCAAAACATGGTATCAATCTTTTCTCGGTCAGGACAGATCAGCTCTAGTGTTCTTGTCAGTGCACAACCCGTATCATGAATCATCAGCCCTTGCATGCGTACTTTGCTAGGCCCAAACTTGAAGGAAAAATATAGAACGGATGGATTGAAAAAGGTGAGGGTGGATTCAGGGGGCCCATGCTAACCTTTGACTATGGCTCCGAAATCACTAAGTCCGCCCCTGGACAACAGTGTCAGCTGAATGACTAAAATATAAGTGAAAGTGTATAAGTGAAAGATCTATCATTAGTCATTTCCCAGTGCATGTATTAAACTGATTTTCTCTTTTCAGATTTCTAAATTTTGAATAAATGCACAGAAAAATGACATGAAAATAAAATGTCCTTTCTAGAGTAATCTCAGGCAATGCAATTTGTTGATATCAGAGGATGAAACAAAAAAAAAGTACTTGTATGGAATGACATAAAAGTAGATTTTGGTTGAATTTGAAGTGAACACTGACTATAGGCTAAAAATCAATAATAGATCAAGAATCTTTACTGTAACGATGCATAAAAATAGTTGATATTATGATGCCAGGTGAGAAGTATACCTTAAAAAAATCTTACCTTTGTTCTGATGACAGTGGATACGATGAGGTTGGATTTGCAGCAACAGGTAGCAGGTTGTCTTGGAAAAGGAAACACAGTCTTTATATACCTTCTCTGGGTGCCTTGCCTCAGGAACTTGCAGTGTGTCATTCTCTACTCAAGACAGTATCAATGGAAATAATTTAAATAATTCATCAATGGCCACAGGACGTTCCAACACTATTTCTGTTGGTACTGTCTTGAGTAAATACAGTTATAACACATTACATGTAAATACAAAAAGGATGTCAATACTACTACTGTTGAGTGATGCTACCCTGTGGCTTGACTGCTTTAGATCATGGGTTCTCAAAGTGTGGCCTGTGGGCCAATTGCGGCCCTCGGGAACATTTCTGGTGGCCCGCAATGAGTTAAGGTGACATGATGAAATGCATGTGTTATATTTGGTCCGGTTCCAGTAATACAGTTTTAAACCAACCTACATCACACAGTACAGTACTTTGCTTTTAAGAAGGGTAAAACTGCGCCCCCTGGGCTAAACTGTCAAGTTAGGAATGGTTGCATGGCAACCATGGTATGACTCGCGAGATGCCTACTCGCGAGACAGATTACGTCTTCATTGCAGCTATGTACGTTAGCCGGTTAGCGAGATGGAGGAGCCGGGGCCATCGTGCAAAAAACGCTGTGTCAGTGAGGAGAAAAGGAAGTTTCAGGAGAAATGGAGCAAAGCTTACTTCGTTGTACCTCACGGGTCGGATAAAGTGATGTGCCTAATCTACAAGCAGGTGAATGCAATGCGCAAGGAGTTTAACATAAAACGCCATTATGATACCAAGCATAAAATGTACGACAAGTTCACGGGCGAGGAGCGCACAACTAAGCTTGAACAATTTCAAAGAGGCTTAACTGCCCAGCAGTCAGTTTTCACAAATCTGGCAAAATCCAGTGAAGCTGTAACACAGGCTAGCTATGTGGTAGCTCAAGAAATAGCCAGGCGGAGCAAGCCGTTCAGTGATGGAGAATTCGTGTGAGACTGCATTTTGAAAGTGGCTGACATTGTATGCCCTGAACAAAAATCAAAGTTCTGTGACATAAGTTTGTCGAATGACACAGTGACACGACGAATCGAAGATCTGGCCAACGATCTCAAAGAACAATTGGGACTTCGTGTGGCGGGACTGGGCAAGGGGGCTTTTTCTATAGCACTGGATGAGAGTACAGACCTTTCTGATACTGCGGAATTGCTGATTTTCATTCGGACGGTCACGGAGGACTTTGAAATAGTCAAGGAACTGCTAAGCATGGAGAATATCAAAGACAGAACAAGGGGAATCGACATTTGTGATGCTGTGTGTCTCGATGCATACAATGTGAAGCTTTCATCCATGGTCGGTGTCACAACAGATGGTGCACCCGCGATGGTCGGGAGAAAGGCGGGTGCTGTCTCGTTGCTCTGTGACAAAGTGGCCAACAACGGAGGTGAGAACCTAATCAAATATCACTGCATAATTCACCAAGAAGCCCTTGCTGCTCATACGCTTGAAATGAAACATGTCATGGACATTGTTGTCAAGACACTTAATTTCATAAAGTCCAGAGGTCTGAATCACCGTCAATTCAAAACTTTTTTGGAGCAATCACAGGCTGAATTTGGTGATGTCATATACTTCACTGCCGTCCGGTGACTGAGCAGAGGTGCCACACTGAAGCGTTTTTTTAATTTGAGGAAAGAAATCGCTCTCGAGTTCATGCAGTCGAAAGGACAAGATCTGCCACAGTTCAGTGACACTGAATGGCTTTGTGACCTAGCGCTCCTTGTTGACCTGAATACTTTTCTCAGCGATCTCAATGTGAAGCTGCAGGGCCATGGGAAGCTCATTTCCACAATGTTTGACAGCGTCAAAGCTTTCCAGAGAAAACTTCAACTACTACAGGGACAGCTCAAAGAGGGGGATCTAACCCATTTTCCCGCCTGCAAGGCGCTCGCAGGTGAACATGATGTTTTACGTCACCTGCGTTCAGACAAGAACCACAACCTCATAGAAAAACTCCAAGAGGAATTCAGATTCAGATTCAGATTTTTATTTACTCTAGACCACCTCTAGACCATTCTGCCACCACTTCTCGGACTTCAGGGACCACGAGAAGTCATTCAACCTCTTCCAAGATCCTTTCACATGTGCACCTGAAGAAGAGCCCGCAGAAATGCAGTTCGAGCTCATCGACCTGCAGGAGAGCTCCGAGGCCAGAGCAGCATATCGAGACAAGAATCTCATTGAGTTCTGCAAAGGACTTTCCCCATCTACAAACCCTGCACTTCGCCAACATGCCATCAGAATGGCCTCTATGTTCAGAAGCACATACATTTGTGAGAAAACCTTCTCCACCATGGCCATCAACAAATCCAAGCTGAGATCCAGGCTGACGGATGCCCATTTACATGCTGTCCTTCGTATAGCAACGACAGAGATGGAACCAGACATCAAAGGAATTGTGGCCAACCGAAGACAGCACCATAAATCCCATTCGAAGTAAGGAACGGTATGTTGATGTAGTAACAAATTCATAATCAATGTGACTTAATGAATAGCCTATTGATGACAGGCAATAATAGCCTAATAATAATAACAACAACAACAACAACAACAACAACAATAATGATGATGATGATGATGAATGTTGTGGTATTTGGTAAGCTTCTATTTTAAAAGTGTCTCTCTCTCCCTGTCTGTGTGTGTGTGTCAGTGTGTGTGTGTGTGTGTCTGTCTGTCTGTGTGTGTGTCTGTCTGTGTGTGTGTGTGTGTCTGTCTGTCTGTCTCTCTCTCTCTCTCTCTCTCTCTCTCTGCAGGTTTTCTTGTGGTGCTTGGGCAGCTGGAATTGGTTCTCAATCAGGTCCCTGCTGATAAGACAGGAAATCAACAGCATATCACTCACTCCAGCACAAGGCTCTCTCTGTGTGTGTGTTTGCAAGGCACTTTTGAGACAACTGAATGAACTGATATGAATCAAATGACATGAACTAATATACTGAAATGACTGCACACAGGATTGTGTCATTTCCCACTTGTGACTGTAGGGCAGAAAAGACCAGGGAATTTGTGTACAAGGTTTCTCATACTGGTGGTTTTGCAAGTTTTAGCCTCATTAACTACAAATTGTGTTTATTTTACATTACTGGCTGCAAACCATTTCCAAAGCATAAATTGTAGACATGCACCTTTGTCATTAAAACATCTACAAATGGACAAATGGGATTTTTTCTCCTCCAGAAAACACAACATACATTTATCACATGATTCATAATTGGCATGACTTTTAGTCTAGAATAGGCTATTAAAGAAAAGATTTGTTTTGGAATTATTTTGTGTTCCGTTTTTTCTTGGGCGGCCCTCAATCCAATGTTGGGTCCCTAAATTGGCCCTCAGTCATCAAAACTTTGAGAACCCCTGCTTTAGATGAAGAAGATTTATACGATTTCAATGTGTTTCTGATAACAACACTAGCAGGATGTTCTTCAGAAGTTAAACAATAACTAGACTAAGCATACTGAGGGGTTTGCTAAAGGGGTATGTCACCTAGTTAAAATTGTTTTAGTTGTAGTGACAAAATCACCCTCAGGCCAGTTTCATGCTTTTTTTTGGTACAAAACCACAAACACACTGTCCTGTGTTTGACTATTTCAATGGAAGGTAATACTTGTGTGTTTGGTATTAATGGCTCAGGTCTTGGGGGTATTTCCTGTAGGCCTATCTGATGACTCAATAATCTAAAGTACATACAGTATACACATGAAACACATGCCATTTCATCTTCATTCCATTTCATACGCCCATATATTTTGAAAAGTGTACATATATTTTATTTTATTCTATTCATACATTCTACTTTATATTGTTATTGTACTCTGCCACTATATTTTTATTACTTCTTACTGATGGTCACTTTTAATTTTGCACTGCTATTTTATTACTACATTGTATACTGCATTTGTTTACTTTGTCTACATTGTTGTGGCTAGCTCTAGGCTCAAGAATTTCATAGCTAGCATTATCTGCATCTTGCTGTTTTGTGGTGCTTGTGACAATAAAGAACCTTGAACCTTGAAAGTGGTGCAGCAGAGTTTGTTTCTGTTTATTGCATTTACATACATGATAAACTACATGACATAGTTGGGAGCAGATGCGTGGTTCGATAAGCAGAATCAAGCAGGTGGAGGTAGCTTAACCAACACCAGCGAGCAGAGCTGCAGCAGCAGCAGTGTAGCAACACTGAGAGATGGAGTATGGGGTTTAAATAGGCCGTCAAATGAGCGTGTTGATGATTGGTGTGAGCCAATGTTACTGTGAGTGCGCAACTACCATGTCCTGCCTGAAGTTATGCTATGCTCCATTTCAGCACGGAACACTCACATCATTGGTTTAACCATTTTATTGCAGCAATTTACTGCAGTTTGAAAACTCATGCCCCGGAAACGGCACCTCTGGTTTGTTTTTCTGTCCTGGTAGAAACAATTTTTGTTTTTTAGTTTGGCTAACGATAAAACTGGATGAAAACTTAAACTTAAGACTTGCTTCTGTTCTGTCAGAAGAATGCTCTTGACATCAAATTGAGTCGATTGAGCCTTTACAGCTTCTTAGCTTGAAGACTCTCCTCACAACAAGGATGTAATGGCGTATTACCAACTGGCTACAGTAAAAGTTTGATTTATCAAACCTGGCCGACAGCCTGTGATGCATTACATGGGAGAGGGAAATCTGTAGTTATAGTAGTCCTCTCATGCCAGTGTCCTCTCATCCCAAAAATGGTGGAACAGGTTGCCATTCTAAAGGCCAAAGGGATTGATGCTGCATATGCTGGTCGAAGTTCAGAGGAAGAAGCGAATAATGACTGGGGAATGTTCTGTTGTTTTCGGGAGTAGACGCTAATAGGACAATACACAGGTGATCACGAATGCCATGCTCTGCCATAGTGCAATTTTATTGTTTTAAAGCATGATGACAGCCCACAGCGTCTGTGCCCTTTTCTAACCAACTGTCTTGCTTGAATTTCTCCAGACCTCCGTGAGCTTGAGACGGAGGTCTGGAGAAAGATAAAATACACAGTAAATTCCTTTTCCTAGGATGTGGCAATTATTAGTATTTATGGTGATTCTGGTACTTGGGGGTGTGAAGTAATCACAGTAAAAAAATGGAATTATATTACCGTGCCATTTCCCCACAGTCACCAACTATAAAACACACCCCCTTGTACAAGCCAGTCAGATTTTGCTCCAGTATAGACATTTCTGAACTACTGACTCCTCAAACTTCAATTGATGACTTATATCTGCAAATCACAAACTCCTGGTTGTCCCATGGACTCATTTTAAAACAAGAGGTGACCATGCTTTTTATATTGTGGCTCCAAAACTGTGGAACTGCCTGCCCCTTGAAGACAGGTCAACAAGTTGGTGTGATATTTAGGAAAAAGACACTGTCGCAAACTTCTTTACGATGTCTTAGTGACGTTTGTGACACCCCCCTCCACTTAGTTGATTATCAACATTGGACTACCCAAATAAAGTGTTACCCTATTTTTCTGGTGGGTTTGCTCTACGTTTGTATGTATTGCCTTTTTTGTTTTTATGTAAAGTATTAAATGTGCTAAGCTCATACAGTTTGATTTAATATAGATTTTGTGCAATAAATATAACACTTTAGACAACAAAAAATTGTGAGTTCGGACCAGACAATATTGCTTAGTCTTTTATTGATGATTATGATTGATTGGTTGATTGATAATAATAATCAAGAATGCTGTGAAACAAGAATGAGGTCAACAGAAACTGTAGCACTGCTTCTACATTGTACACTGCTGCTGAGGTTTGTTTGAGTAAAGCACGGAACCCCAAAGTATACATGTGTATCAAGGTTATGATAGTATTGCCTTTTTTGTGTTCAGACTCGTGCTTTTCTCGAGTTTTCTAGTTTAGTTTAGTTTTGATTTTTAAGAAATGTATAGTTTTTATGAAGTTATGTTTAGGTTAATGGTTTAGTATTTTAACAGTCAGACCAGTGAGAAATGTGTTGGTAAGATCTGTACAGACTGAAAACTGGCTTTGGATGGGCATAGTCTGTATCACTGTATTGATGGATGATCTGTGCTATTTCTGTTGACTGATTGAATTGGAAGTGAATCAAAATTGTGAATAGAGCTTCCAGCACTGATGCCATCAAGGCCTGACATCATCATGGTGGAAGTGACATCATCATGGTGCAAGTGACATTGTTATGGTAGTTATGACAGCACATGATGTTAGTGGGGGGGCGATGGGGGGCGTCACATGCCCTGGGAGCATACAAACGATCTCTTGCTGTCGCACCCCTGATCATTCCAACGGTTTCCTGTAGGCAGAGATGAAAAATTAAAAACAAAAACAACAGCACTTTAGAGGCCTCCACCACAAGTGTTTCACCAGACTTTCTTGACTAGACTAAATATATATATAAAAAACAATATAAGGATATACCACCTGTAAGTATAAAAGGAAAAGATGATCTTTCCATCATCAGTATTGTTGAGAAGTGATTTGTGGGTTTCCTCATTGCTTCCTAATGAAAATCACAGCAAGTCAAGAAATAATCATTTTGTACCTCCGAAGTTCATCTCCAGACAGTGTTCTGCATTAAGGTTGTTCGGTTCCCCCGTATGCCAGTTTGTGTAGTCAACCTTGGAGCCATCAGTCCACATCCACACACCCTCCTGGAAAAAAAAAGATTACTTTCAGAATATTAGCACTTACAGATTACTTACTTGTTTGTTTCATATATATATATATATATATATGAAGATATTGTTAATTTCTCATTAATTGACTGCTTGTTGATACATAGAATTATATAGTCCTGATTAAAGCCCTTAGGACGTATAGTCTGTAGGGTAGTCACTCTCTCTATGTAACAAGTTATTCCTCCTTGGTGCTCACTCTAATAGCACAAGGCATAGTTGCTTCAAATCCTGTGTACCAGTAAATGTCTCACCTTTATCGCATCGAATCCCCCAATCCAGGCTTGTGTATAGGAGCCAGTCACTCTGTTAATCAGCCCTCTGAGGAAGTTGTGCTCGTCTAAACTGTGGATCGAGGCCAGATTCCCACCGAGGGAAATACAGACACGCTAATGGGGGAGAAGTAAAGATATGAAGAAAAAGATGGAGGTAGAGAGATAAAATGATAGAGAGAAGGAGTGAGTAGGATGAGACAGAAATGCAGAGAGAAAGGAAGAGTTGGACAGAGGGATGAACAAATAATAGGATAGAGAGACAGAGACAAACAGAGAATGGGATAGAGACAAGCATGACACAAGACAACATGGCCTGAGTTGGTAACATACATGCACAATATGTACCGGCCTGTAGGTCAATAACCTCGGATATAGTAAATTGATTTTTTTTTAACTAACAATAGAAGCCTATTAAAAAATAATCTTCTGTGTGTTTGAGATGTTTTGATCAACCAACATAATCACATAGTCAATCCGAACCACCCTGAGTGTGAATGTCACATCACTCTAAAGTACAAGCAGTCCTCAGTATCAATGTGCATAATAAAATTTGATATTAATGCAGTTTATGGAGACTTGAAATAGACTTGTGCTTCTTTTTCTGAAGGATTCTGTTAGCAACAAACTATATTAGAGCATTGTCTGAAATACAGCATGATAGGAATAACCGTTATTGTTTCATCATGTACCTCTGCATCAAGCCAAGCCTTTGCACTGTGATGGAAGATGAAACAGCGAGAGCCATGCAGGGTCCAACCAGAAGGACAGCAAGGCATGTCTTGTTCTGCTCCAATGTTAGAAAGAAGATAAAGTAAAGATTAGAGTCTTGGATAACAAATACTTGAGTGCACATAAAATTATGTGAAATTTGTTCATTTGTAGTGTTAGTAAAAACGAGTTCAAATTATTGTGAAAGAGTGAAAACTAGCTAGTTTCAAGTTTGCCACGTGTTTTGTCTGTGAAGCTGACCAATATAACACCTTAAAGTATCAAACCCAAGTATTTCAATTGTACATTCGCAAATTCCAGTAATTCCCAGCATCTTGGCTAAACTGTTGACAACATCACAAAAAATAACTAATATTCATGATTTTAGTCAGAGGACATAGCACCATCCACTGATGAGAAGAGGAAACTGAATGAAACTGAATGAGCACCCAAAATGAATGGAGGTCTATGACCATTGTCTCCCAAAACAGTCCTCCTTACAGACAAACCAACATATAGAAGCTGTCCACCTTTTTAGTCCAGAGTCATAAAGTGCCAACTAGTGTACTTTGAGCATGCACCTGCATAATTCTCATTTTTTGCTCTGTCACATATGGAGATCATTAGATGTTTTGTTTCAGTTAAAATAGTCATAGTTTCATTTGGTCCCACGAGAGGGTTGAAAAATACAGAACAAATTAAATAATATCACTTCAAAATGGACATTTTCTGTTGCATTTGGAAAGGCCATCAAGCTAATGACTGACCACCTGAGAAAAATAAATACAACTAAAACAATCTAAGAACAAATAACAGTTAGAGGTACCAACCTGCCAAGGTGACTTTGCAGTCCTGTGAACACAAAGAACACATTCTCAGCAATGAAATCAACTTCAAATCAATCAATTTGCTCTTTTAGCAGTATTCTAGCTTAAGAGTATTATTAATACAGTACATATTTTATATAGATTACAGTTTGTAAATGCAGATTCAACAGTTTGTATATAAATGTAACAACACCCAAATATGTTTTTGATGAAAATTGCAAATATTTATATTTGTGGATTTCTACTACATTTATTTAAAACAAGAAATATTTGTGTGTACATCAGAAATACATTTGTGAACCTTATTGTTTTATATGTGGATGTTTTTTTTACATTTATATAAATCCCTAAATACATTTGTGAATCCTTCTGTGTGCATTCATTCCTATTGAGACTGATCTGACTCCATAATTTTCTACCGCACTAGTTGGAAGAGAAGACAGAACATGGAGAGTAAATACAGTGCAGGTGCCACAAAAAAAGAGAATAGGCTCTCATATTCCTCTCATAGTATTTATTTTGTTTTTAATGTCATTTTAGTAATATTAAAAATGTGACATTTGGTCAGGGCGGTGTTAATGGGGCCAAATATATATATATATATATATATATATATATATATAAAAAGAAATATTGAAAATAATATTTCTGTAGATTTCACTTACACGCCGTCCAACAGCCAATCCGCTGGTCAAACAGAGGACCATCACAAAATGAAAACCTGATGCCATCTGTGGAAAGATATTAGACAAGGTAAATATACTGCATATGCATGGTCTTATCCAGAACAGCTTACAATGAGTTTATGTAAGCGTGAATGAGTTAAAGTGGACTTCCACTTTTAGGAATTCAACTTTTAGGCGGTGGCTTCTGTTTTCAGTGTATTCGCTCTAACTGCTCACAAAAAATTTCCATCCTCTGTTAGTTCTTTTTCTCACGGCGCAGCCGAGGGCATCACATGGCAAATTCAGGTCAGGCAGTCAGGCAGTCAGTCAGTCAGTCAGTCAGTCAGTCAGTCAGTCAGGTAACCAGGGCTTGAAATTAACACCCGCCAACCCGCCAAATGCAGGTAAAAATTTACTGTGGCGGGTAACATTGTAAAGTTACTAGCCAATATGGCTGGTGATGAACCAAGCTCTAAATATTTGAAGCAGGCTGTGTGGTAGAATCGACTGCGCGAGACCGCGAGTATACAAAGCAGTGTTGCCTACTTGGGGACTTTTCAGACCCCCCTGGCGACTTTATTTCTCAAAAGCGACTAGCGACAAATCTGGCGACTTTTTCTGACCATGGGAAGCAATGTTAATGTGTTGAATCCCAAAGCATTTGGCAATAAATTGGTACGGTTGATGCCGGTTTTCTCTACTTGCTTGTCTAATCCAGAGAGGTCTGATGGTCACAGCGCTTCCCACACAGCGTAGCCCCCCTCCCTCCGCTGAGAGCAGGGACTGTAGGATAGGGTCCACTTGTAATTTCTACTGGTGTACACCGAAACTAGCCTGGGTGGGCGGAGTCAGCACTTATATTAAAACGGGCTCGTTATGCACGCACGCCGCAGCGTGCATAACGAGCCCGTTTTAATATAAGTGGATTTTGTGGATATATATATATTTTGAAGAATAGGACTGACAGATCTATGGTACATTATTGTGGCACTATCGATAGATAATGTGTCATTTGCAACTTCAATCACAACAAACATATACAAAATGTATCAAAGAATATGAAACTTTTTTTTAGAAGTTTTTTAGAAGTCACACACTATCAATACTATACTGCTCAGAAAGTCGCTAGAAGTTGCCAGATGTCATGCGATAATTTGCATATCAATATATAATGCTGTACTTGTTATGCACGCCGCGGCATAGCCCGTTTTAATATAAGTGCTGACTCCGCCCACCCGGGCCAGTTTCGGCGTACGCCGGTAGCAATTACAAGTGGACCCTAACCTACAGTCCCTGCTCTCAGCGGAGGGAGGGGGGCTACGCTGTGTGGGAAGCGCTGTGACCATCAGACCTCTCTGGATTAGACAAGCAAGTAGAGAAAACCGGCATCAGCCGAACCAATTTATTGCCAAATGCTTTGGGATTCAACACATTAACATTGCTTCCCATGGTCAGAAAAAGTCACCAGATTTGTCGCTAGTCACTTTTGAGAAATAAAGTCCCCAGGGGGTCTGAAAAGTGGCTAAGTCTAGCGACAAAGTCGCCAAGTTGGCGATGCTGGTCCACAGACGCCAAAATGTACTATAGAACCGCGTAGGCAGGCTGTCCGTGTCCGTTACTCGTCCGTGGCAATTTTTTGGAGTATATGAGGGCCTTACAATCAGCAGCTCAATTCACATTCTCAGCCAGAATCTGACGGCTGGCCAAATGGTAGCGTATTAAGCACGATTTTTGCGGTTAAAAAAGTGGGGGGGACACAAACAGGATTTTGAAAAGAGGGGGGGACATGTCCCCCCTGTCCCCAGTGGAAATTACGCCCCAGGTCACAGGAATATGGTACGGACACTGTGGTCCTGACCTTTGTACTCCTTACAATCAACCGAACCTCCGTTTGGTTTTTTGTAATAAAAATAATAAAAGTGCTGAACACCGATAAGATTAAAACAATGACATAAAATAAATAAAAAAGAAATAGCATAAAAAGACACAAAACAACAAAAGCCAACAGAGACAATAATAATAATAATTAATTAAATAATAATAATAATAATAATAAAATAATAATAATTAAATAATAAGAATAAAACAATTCGGAAAAAGCGAGTTTAAAAATTTTGATTGAACTTCCCTTGAAGTGAACACTGACTATAGGCTAAAAATCAATCAATAGAACAAGAATCTTTACTGTAGCGATGCATAAAAACAGTTGATGATGCCAGGTGAGAAGTATCCTTTAAAATCTTACCTTTGTTCTGATGACAGTTGATCTAATGAGGTTAGACTAACAGCAGCAGGTAGCAGATTGTCATGGAAAAGGAAACACAGTCTTTATATACCTTCTCTGGGTGCCTTGGGTCAAGAACTGGCAATCTGCCGTCTTCTACTCAAGACAGTACCAACACAAATAATTAAAATAATTCATCTGTTGCCACAGGGCATCGATGAATTATTTTAAGACAGTCGGTACTGCCTTGAGTAAATACAGTTACAACGCATGATTTATAATTACATACAAGGATGTACTACTAGTGTTGAGTGATGCTATCCTGTGGCGTGACTGCTTTAGCAAGATTTACATATGCTTTCAGTGTGCTACTGACCAGGATGACCAGGATGTTCCTTAGAAGTTAAACAATGTCATGACAAATAAGCATACAGAGGGATTTGTTCAAGGGTTTTCTATGGTACTCATTTGCATGGTATTATATCATATCATTCTGCCGCTCTGCATTGGGCCTCTATATGAATGCTCACCTTGGATTTTGGCACATCATGTCCTGTGTATTTACACATGATTTAAATGTGCTACTGATAACAACCTGACCAGGATGTTCCTTAGAAGTAAAACAATATCATGACAAATAAGCATACAGAGAGACTTTGCCTACAGTCTAAGATCACAATCCTTCTTCTTAAAGTTCCCACAATCAGAACTGTTTTTGGTGAAAAGGCATTTGATTATTTTGCACCCTGGTCCTGGAACAACTACCAGTCAAAGCTCCAGCTCAGCCATTTTATTCCCCTAAATCAGTTCAAACAAATTATCCACAGTCTTATGCAAGATGTGTGCTCCTGTTTCTGTTTCTTCTCCTCTTTATTTACCTTTTTTTATTGTACATATTTTTGTATTTTTCTTTTTGTGTACTGTTTTGTATGTTTTATTGTGTAACCCCTGCTGCCATTTATTGGCCAGGTCTCCCTTGGAAAAGAGATTTTGAATCCCAATGGGACTTCCTGGTAAAAAAATAAATAAATAAAAATAAAGGCTAAATAAAGTAAATAAAAAAGGTGGATTTGTTCAAGGATTTCAATTATTTTAGATGTGGTGACAAAATCCACCATAGGCCAGTTTCATCCTTTTTTCTGCTACAAAACAGTTACAGTTTTTCTCTCAATGGCTTTGGCTCATTTCTTGAAACAGTGTTAACATTCTCAAAGCTCTAGGTGCATTTGTCAAAATAGCTTATATGGTACAGCACAACACCATAGCTCACCTGCAAAAGGTCATAACTCAAAACATTTAACTCATGCTTCAAAACAAAGTTATTGTCTCATATAAAAAGTCAATGCCCTCAAAATGAAAAGTTCCTTTGGCATTGTGTAAACAATGGTGGTCAAAATGTTTAGATGTTTTGTCAGTATGGCAGTGGACCCTGGAAATGTTCCTTATATCCACATTTCAGTCTTGTCCAATTTTTTCATTGATACTGAATGTTTACTGTACTAGAATGCTATTTTTGTCTAGCTAACTGAATGCTATTGTGTATCAAACTGAATACTATTTAGATGCCGATTTCAACAGTACAAGGTTTTACATTACACATTGCACTCACATTTCCATGGAAATTGTTACTGTATTTTTATTTACGTAAAGTCTTACACCACAGTAAACAGAAAACTTACACAGCACAATATAATACAAAAATACATCAATACAAAAAAAAGGAAAATAATGTATAGCCTAACACTGTAATACAGTAAAGCTGGAGTGCTACACTAAAGACTCCACCTCACTGAATGTCCTGACGCTCCTGTCTGTCTGGCCATAGATTTTCATCGACATCACACCTGATATTTTCCCTTGCGATGCAACGGGGGAAAAATCTTCTTGCATGCCGCAACCATCCCCTGCAGTGTTCTGCTGTGATGTCATCACAAGCAGCATCCATTGCAGCAAGCAGAGACCTTTGGTCTTGAGACCGATGATCATACACCTTCCACCTCCATGCAGAAGGACAGGCAATTTACCAATTTAGCGGACGTTACAAAAAATCCATATTACTGTAATGATATTCATGGTATATATGCCTGACAGATTTTGACAATTGAATGGACTATTGTGCATGTGATGAGTTACACAATGAAATAATTCATACATGTTTTGGACAGTACAACTATTCAACTGAGAAGCAACATAATCAGTTTTGATCAGCAAGATATATTCAATTGGTAATTGTGCAAATTGTAGACGATTGTACTTACTCATTTGCATAGATGTGCTAAAACATTTGCAATTTGATTAAAAGAATGCGAAATTCAAATCTGTTGTGAACAAGTGTCCAGTGGTTTGGAGGTTTGCACATGTTGTTTTGAAAATATTCATTATCATTTGAGAATTGTGCCAAAGCAATTGAGAAACTGTAAACCAATGACGTTAATATTCCGTACTGAAGCTATTTTATTGAAGCAATGGCAGGTAATACAGTTGTGTTAGGCGTAAATGGTTCAGCTATTAAGCTCTTAAACCTGACAAAAGCGGAACGAGACTCGCAAGAGATAGGTGGAAGTGGTCGTGAGTGAGTGTTTGGAGGAAGGGTCGCGCAGGAGAGATTCGAAGGGTCATGAGCAAAGGTTTGGAGATGGCTGCGAGCAAAGGGTTTGGAGTTGCCCGGCGAGAGAGGGATTGGAAATGGTTGTGCACGAGGGGTTGGCCGCAAGGCGATCAAAGGAGAAAGACAGGCTATATACACTTGAAAGCACGCCTAGCTAGTTGCAAATCATGTATATTATACCTTGTTTTTTCAGGAGGCCTTGGATTAGTGTTAGCAATGTCATAGAATTAATGAAAACACTGTTGGACAGAAAAAAACTTTACTCTGAAAATTGTTCTGCATGTAAACAAAATGGTCAATAA
Organism: Centroberyx gerrardi; assembly: GCF_048128805.1. NCBI lineage: Eukaryota > Metazoa > Chordata > Actinopteri > Beryciformes > Berycidae > Centroberyx > Centroberyx gerrardi. The sequence continues at coordinate 4,886,379 of NC_136010.1, forward strand.
AGGAAATTCAGTTGAACAGTGAATGAATTCTACCCTTTTACTACTAATTGTGTAAAAAGGCTAGCAACACTCTAGCAAAGTATATGCATATGGTGTTTATTGCATAGTAAAATATTACAACATAGTCATAGCCTAATGTCGATACCTTGGATAGCCTACACTATCAAATGGTGACCAATATTAAATAGCATAACCTGTAGGCCATGGTAAATTGAAGACAGGCCGACAGCAATTCAGTTTATTTCCTACCATAGCCTAGCCTGGTTCCAGACTCCTGAATCACATCCCACCCACTTTTCAGATGTTGTCAAGTGATTCAGAAAGTCTGATGTTGCTTTTGCCAATGGCTTGTTCTAGCTCGGCAAAACAATCAAGCCAATCAGAGCCTTTGCAGGCGGGACTACAGTTTGAACTGTTCGTGCATCGTTTTTTCATTGGCGTTTAGGCAGAATAGATTTGCTGAAATCACTCCCTAAACCAACATATTGTCTTTGCAAAAACAAGATTTTTGTCAGAATCGACTGTCATTCTTAGTAAAATTGCTAAATATTATCAGATTTATAAAATTGCAATTCATAAAGGCACACCATCGCGCAAAAAATACCACCTCATCTAACCAAGCAAAGTTAAATGTTTACTTCAAACACTGTATGAAAGTAGGTTTTAATACTAAGAATATTTCGCAATCATATAGTGTCATTAGGCGTTATTCTGACCGAAAACATATGAAAAATAGCTTTTTGATACTGTTATAATACCATTGCCATGGAAAACACTTGTTTAGAATATTGTGGCACATCACTGACAGGTCTGGCTTTCCTGCGTGGCAGCACTACACATATAGATCTATCTTTTAGAGATGACATTAGAGATGTAGAGATGACAACAGACACATGCCTATGCTTTACACTGATGAAAACGGCAAGGATTTCCACAATATTATCACAGATCCAGTTTCCAGTTTATGCATGTTGACACTCTAAGTTGTTTCTAAGTGGGCAGCTGATCTGGTCGCAGAGGAACTACAGGGGGGCTCGACATAATACCACCCCCGCATTGCGTTCACATTATGGAGCAGTTTCCGGTCAAAACGCCATTATTTCCTATGGAAGGGAGCGGATTCCACGGTCACCGCAGACTCCGCGGCGGATCGCGGATTTTTCCACCGCGGATGGTCGCGCAAAGTGTTGAAAATAGTTCAACTTGAGCGGATAAGATCCGTGCGGAATGCGTCACTGCTCCGCTTCGTTTCTGCCACTTTTTACAAACCGAGGCAGGTGGGGGTCACGGATTTCAGGCGGAAACCGCTTCGCAATGTGAACGCAGCCGACGTGAAAATGTTCCTATATCATAAAAGGGGGGCCTGACAGAAAAAGTTTGAGAACCACTGCATTGGACCAACATTTCAGGAGCATATAAGGGCTTCCCCTCCCCTCACCTTGGATTATCAGATCATCTGTCCCTGTTTTTGACCCCAGCCTACAAGCCCCTTATCAGCAGAAGTAAACCCATCAGGACAGTGCAAATTTGGACTGAGGAAGCCACATCAAAACTTCAAGACTGCTTTGAAGATACAAACTGAGACTATTTGCACAAGACACAGACATTGAGGAATACACCCTCACCGTCTTATCATACTGTATATAAACTTCTGTACTGACAATGCCACATCATACAAGAACATTTAAGTGTTTCCCAACCAGAAACCATGGTTGAACAACCAGGTTGGCAAGGTATCAAAACCATGAGAGACTACAAAAATAATCACAGCCTCCCACCCAACCAACAACATCTCCCTTCCCAATGAGCTAAATACATTCTTTGCTCGTTTTGACAGTCACAACAATGAACCCGCCATTAAAGCCATACCATCTGAGGGCGAGCAGCCACTCACCCTACAGCCATACCAAGTCAAGAGTGTGTTACGCAGGATTGACACCAACAAAGCGGCTGGGCCAGATGGAGTTTCAGGTCATGTACTCAAGGTCTGTGCTGACCAACTTGCAGAGGTTTTTACCAGCATTTTTAACCTCTCACTAACTCAGGCTGTAGTCCCCACCTGCCTAAAGACTGCAACCATTGTCCCGGTGCCTAAGTCATCAGCAGCACAATGTTTAAATGACTTTCGGCCGGTTGCCCTCACTCCTGTAATAATGAAGTGTTTTGAGAGATTAGTACTGGCCCACATCAAGCAGATGTAGTGGGGTTGATCTCAAACGACGACGAGACAGCCTACAGAGAGGAAGTACAGAATCTAGCAGAGTGGTGCTCAGAAAACAACCTGTCCTTGAACACCAAAAGGACAAAGGAACTAAGCATAGACTTCCCGAAGTCTAGAAGGACAGAGCACCCTGCACTGTAAACACAGGGGGAGGAGGTGGAGTGGGTGACTAGTTTTAAGTTTCTTGGGGTCCATATTACAGAGGACTTCTCATGGTCGCCTCACCTTGTGAAAAAGGCCCAACAGCGTCTTTTCTTTCTAAGAAAGCTGAAGAAAGCCCACCTACCTCAGCAGCTACTGGTCAATTTCTATGGCTGCACCATGGAGAGTATCCTCACCTACTGTGCTACAGTGTGGTATGCCAGCTGCACTGTTTCTGACAGAAAGGACCTGCAGCGAGTAGTGAAGACGGCACAGCGGATCATCGGGACAGAGCTCCCGGACCTGGAGGAGCTCTACCTAAGCCGCCTCCTCAGGAAGGCCCGCAGCATCACCGGGGACCCAACTCACCCCGGGCATCACCTGTTTGTCACCCTGCCATTGGGCAAACGCTACAGACTCATACAGGCACGCACAACCAGGCTAAAAAAACAGTTTCTAACCCAGAGCAGTAGCCAGGCTCTCGAACTCTCATTAATTTTCCATAAAAAGCTTATTTTTCTCTAATCTTCTGTACAAGTTTGTTTACATCACTGTTACTGAGCATTTCTCCTTTGCCCAGAATTTCTCTCAAATGATTTTCTCATATGAACAGTAACCAAGTAAAATCTTGAAAATTGTTGCATGTTGCTTTTATATTTTTGTTCAGTTTAAAAAAATACATTATTACGATAATTGTTGGTATCCCTATTACCCTAACGCCTTGTACACAATTCATCTGTCAATTTGACGTGCCTGAATTCTCAATGCAGTCTCGCCACCCAATGGTTCGTACTGCATAGTGTATCTTGACGGAAGATGACGGAAGATGGAGGAGCGCCCAGAGCGCCTCTGTTTGGGCTAGCAAACTAGTGCTAGCTACCTAGAGCTAAGATAGCGAGGTACCAAACTATCAATAGTAGCTCTAGCTTGCTCTAGAAAGGAATCTGTCTTATAAAGGCTGGTTATTTACCAAAACTAGCACCAAAAAAAAGGAGTGATATTCATCGAAAATAATAATCACAATATTTTATTTATGTTAAAGATCGTCACTACAAACGTCTTTTAATAAAAAGTCAAATAATAAAATATGTATTAAAAACGATTCATTTATTGAAAACATGCATTGTTTGCTAGTTGCTATGCCAACCATCAGCCAACGCGAAGTTTGAAATTTTTCATTTTAAAAAACATTTTTTACGAAGTACCCGTCACTCTGTTGTTAACGGATCCGCTGTCTACTAGGGGGCATTGCTTTTCTACTCCATTACAGCGGTCCTCCATTGACTTGAATGATTTCTGGCGGAGCCAATGTAACTAGCGTACATCAATTGTGTATGAGGCTTAAAACATCATCATGTGTGTGCATTTATCTGCACCTGCAAAAAACTGCCAAATGCACAGTGACCTACCGTAGTTCCCCTTATCTTCATCTTCTCTTGGTGTTTTTTTTAATAATTACTTATGAAAGACTGAGTTAAAGTAATTAACTTGTCACAAAACTTGCAATCTTGAAATAAACTCCTGACTCCTGTAACGTATTGACTCATGTAGGCTAGAGGCCCTAGGCAGTACTCCTGATAGTCAGGGTACAAGGCATAAATTGGCTATTGTCAGCTGCACATCAGTCTTTCAACAATTAACTTGCTGCATTTGCGGCGGCAGTGAATGAAGCAGAAACACTGGAATTGTTTGAAGATGTCAACAGTTTACCAGCTTAGCTAGCAAGCATAACATTAGCTAGTTAGCTTTGGGTTAGCTATAAATAGATAAATTACAGAAGTTGGATATCTACGATATTAGATAATCACATCACATACATTAATCCCTTAAAATAACCTTACATTTACATTAATTTACATTAATTCACCCCTTAATTCTTGCAAAATCCCCTTAAAATTAGTTGAGGGAGTCATTATGTATTATATTGACTGCTTACTTTCTTATATAATAAAAAATTCAGGGAGACAGGAACTTTCCATTAAGCATCTGGGGGGCCCGTTTCAAGAGCTAATGTGCGAAAAAAAACAAACATAAAAGGATTCAAGTTGGTTTGCATCAATAATGGTATATTTTCGGACTTCAACTTAAATGCTATGTGCACTTTCAGTATCATGGACAGCTCAACATAGAAATAATCCAAACAATTCAAACAAACAATTACAAACCAAACAATTTAAAACTAAAACAATGACATTTTTGCTTTGGAATGAGGAGAAGCCTCGCCCTTCTCGGCAACTACTAGTCTGCATTGAATAGCACTAGGCCTATGTGTTATGTATCAGCTGACATAAAAACAGCTTAAACAATTCCCTCAAATTAAATTAACAACAAAAGCAATGCCATATTTTGTTTGGGAATGAAAAGTGTCTGAAACTACTGGTTGTTTACAATGAATTGCGCTTTGCGCTCTTTCAGCACCGTGGACAGCTCACGTCAGGCCTGGAGAGCTTGTTATTCATGCATATATATATATATATATATATAAAAAGTGGGTGAATTATTCAATGCTTGCATGTCAGTCGGGGGCCCTTTGGGAGTGCGGGGCCCGTTTCAGTTGAAACGGGTGAAACATAGCTAAGGCCGCTACTGCCCACGGACCCACAGTTCCTGCTTGGCTTCGTAATAAAACTGTGCAAAGTCATGTTTCCAGGAAACCACTGTACCATTTCAGCAGTGTTTGTCCAATGTTAGGTAAAGTACACAGTATGTGTACACAGTATGTGCACTTTACCTGCAGCAGTACATATACTGTGTACTTAACCTGCAGCAGAAGCGGAGCACACTGCTGGTAAAACAAACGCACCTCAAGCTGGACCCGCCCACGGACCCGCAGTTCCTCCTTTTCCCAAATGTACCAAATTGTTGGCACAATCTGAAAGCTTTTTGAGAGTTGAACTTGAAATCTTGGCTTTGATAGTTGAATGCAGTTTGCAAATTTGAACTACATGCATAGTTATTTATTTTTTAAGATTTTTGGGGCATTTCTGCTTTATTGGACAGTTACAGTAGAGAGAGACAGGGAAGACAGGGCAGAGAGAGGGGATCACATGCAGCAAAGGGCAGGGCTGGATTCGAACCTGTGAACTTCATTTTGAAACAGTTTTTCAATTGAACTGAAACTGAATGTTGAAAAACTGAATTTCAAAGAAGGAAATACAGATTCCATTTAACACTTTATTTGAAGGGGGGTGAATAAGGCTGACATAACACTGTCATAACTATGTCATGACAACTGACATGAACATTAATTAAACTTTATGAATGTTTACGACTGTTGTCAATAAGTGTCAATGACACTTTCAATGCAAAGTTGACACTGTTCCAGATGTCTCTGTCATGACAACTTGACATTAACCAAAGGGACATAACCTGTCATAAACATATGTCATGACAGACTTCATTATCAAACACAAATAAACCCTATTGAACTGATTTTTTGAATAACTCAGATTTCTCCTTATTTTGATTTTTCACAAACTGTTTTTTTTGTACCCATTGAAGTATTGTTTTTTGTGGGTAAATAAAATCCCAAATTTTGCACTTTATCTGCACCTGTCTTTACCTTAAGAATTCAGAAATTGTTTTGAGTGCCAGTTAATATCGTACTGTACTGTATCACATGTACCATTGTAAAGCAATTCAGTAAGATGACATCAGTTTATCGAACATGATTTTCCATACCATGGATAACAAATGAGTCCTGCAGATTATCGTGGTATTTTTTTTCCCATATATTACCCAGTCCTACTGCTCACCCACTCTGTGTTACCTTGTACCTAGGCATAACATTACAAGTGTGACTCCCCTCTTTTCCTGCTTCCAAGAAGATAAGATAAGATAAGATATCACTTTATTAATCCCCTTGGGGAAATTCGGGTGCCACAGCAGCAACTGGGGTGGTGGTCATGGCTGGCTGTCGCAGGGGTCGCTGATGCTGTTGAACAGTCCAATGGCCGCCGGCACAAAGGAACGTCTGAGGCGCTCTGTCCTGCAGCGTTGGAGGAGGAGCCTGTGGCTGAAGCTGCTCCTCATCAGCCTCAGCACATTGTAGAGAGGGTGAGAGGGGTTCTCCAGGATGGCATTGATCTTTCCCCTCATCCTCCTCTCTGCCACTACCTCCAGACTGTTCAGTTCGTGCCCAACAACAGAGCTGGCCTTCCTCACCAGCTTGTTAAGTCTCTTTGTTTCCCCTGCTGTGATGCCGCCTCCCCAGCACACCACAGCAAAGAACAGTGCACTGGCTACTACAGACTGGTAGAACATCTGCAGCAGCCTGTTGCACACGTTGAAGGACCTGAGTCTCCTCAGGAAATACAGCCTGCTCTGTCCTTTCCTGTAGAGGGCCTCAGTGTTGTCCGACCAGTCCAGTTTGTTGTTGAGCTGCACTCCTAGGAACCGATAGGAGTTCACCATCTCCACCTCCTCCCCCTGACAGGGTTTGGGGGCTCCTACTCCTTCTGAAGTCCACCACCAGCTCCTTGGTCTTTGTGATGATGAGCTGGAGGTGGTTGTTGTCGCACCAACCTACAAAGCTCTCTACCAGCTCTCTGTATTCCTCCTCATTGTCCTCCTGCTGCCTGACAACAGGCTTGTTGAAAGTGGGCGTGGCCTATGGTGTAATAACCATGTAATAGCTGGCAGAAAACCTTTCAGCCTTGTCTGGAAAGGCATTTCAAACATGTGTACCGAATTTTGTGCAATTCAGCCTGAAGGGGGCACCACAAATGCGAAAAAAAAAACAACAACACAAAAATGGCCATAACTCAACACCCCTTGGTTCAATTATCACGAAACTTGGCAGATATATTGAGGGATATATTTGGACTATGTCCTCAGAAAACACTTTTTTTCGATATTAGTACCAGTCAGTAAAAGCTTGAACCCCTTTCACTGCCACTTGCGGCTGTATTTATTATTTTTCTTCCCCGTCTTCCCCCTATCTGGATCTCAGAAACCCACAGAAGACCCACAGCAGCCAAACTTTCCACATAGGTTGGAAATCTCACCTACTACTCAGGCAACAATAATTACAGCAATCGCCCTGATGGTGGCGTTATGACAACCAATTTTACATTTTGGTCCATAACTTCTGAACCGTCTGACTAGATTTTCCACCATTTTGAATTTTCTGGAAAACCTATTTTTGCGAACTCGTCCTAGACCGTTGAGGCAAATTTGGTGTGCATCATCTCTGGACGCCCATGATTTTTGATCCAAAGTTTAGTCAAAGGTTGTGGGCGGAGTCTATTTTACAAAAATTCTCATGAACGCATTGTGCTATCTTCACCAAATTTGGTACACTTGTACAGGTATCTACTCTGAGGTACGATGCAAAATTCGCTATAATTTCGCCCATAGGGGGCGCTACAGCAACATTTAAAATTTTAAATGCCTATTACCTATAAATGCCTAATAACTCAGTAACTATACATCATAGAAACAATTTTTGGGTGAAGCCACATCGTTTTGATAGGCCCCGCCCATTGCCGCCATATCAGATTTTCCGCCATGTTGAATTTTCTCAAAAACCTATTTTTGCGAACTTCTACTAGACCGTTGAGACAATCATCTCCAAATTTGGTGTGCATCATGTCTGGACTGCCATGATTAAAAGTTATCAAAAGACTCTTGGTACTTCATATCGTTAGGCCGCTATACGCCAATCAATTTTAGGGCGTGGCACATATTTGACAACATGTTCGATAACTCAAACACGCAAAGTCCAACACTCATGAAATTCAACACACATCATCAGGCATTCACCCCTGGTTAGGCAACACAGTATGGACCGTTTTGGCCCATAGGTGGCGCTACAGCAACAATATAACTTTAAATAGCCTTACACATTAATTGCTCAGTATGGCATACTGATCAACCATCCCTAAGCTCATAATGATGACATGTATAATTTATGAGTTTTAAAACACGTTAGTCAATGGAAGTCCCTTCACTTCCATTTTATTATAGTTTCTCTCCTAAATGTATCAGGATCATAGAGACCAAACATGCCACAGGGATCAAACTTGCACATTGGTCCACGTCACTCATTTACCCCAGAGGTCATCAGGTGCTTGGACCCTGTCATTGCCGCCTGCGGCTATATTGTTTTGTTTCATTCTGTCTGTACTGCTCAAATTGTCTGCATTGTTTGTTTTGTTTTTATTCTATTTGTACTGCTCATTTTGTATTTGTTGCTTTTTTGTCTTTGTTGTTTGTTTTTCTTGTATGTTTTTGTGAAGCACGTAAGTGGTTTTAAAAAGTGCCATATAGAAAAAGATTTACTTAGGCCTATGTACTTAGTTGAGTATAAACGTTGAACTATCCAAATAAAGTGTTGCTGTTTTGTTATAGTGGGTTAGCTCTACTTTTGTATATATTGCCTTTTTTTGTTTTTATGTAAAGCACATTGAGTTTCCTTGCGTATGAAATGTGCTACGCTCATACAATTTGACTTTCACGTAAATATTTTATCAACCAGGCCTTTGGCATTTGTGTCTCAAATCAGATTCTTCCATCATTCTTTCTGTTATGGGTTTTCTGCAACAAATACGAATACTGTAGATGACAAAAATCTGAGAGTTGGGACCAGACAATAATGCTTAATCTTTTATTGATGATGATTATACATGTATAGGTGGGAAAAAAGAATGAGGTCAACAGTGCAAACAATTGGTGAAAAGAGGTTCCTTTCAGCAAAGCACTGAACCCCAAAGTCTGCTTCAAGTAAGCTCATTCTGTTGACATACATGTGTATCATGGTTATGACATACATATGTAACAAGGCCTGACATCATCATGGTGGAAATGACATCATCGTGGTGCAAGTGACATTGTTATGGCAGTTATGACAGCACATGATGGAGGTCGGGGCGGCATCACATGTCCTTGGCGCACACAAAAGATAGTTTGGCGTTGCAGCTCAAATCATTCCAAAGGTTTCCTGTAGTCAGAGGTGAAAACAACACAGCAACAAAACAAAATATTAAGCACTTTAGAGGCCTCCAAGTATTTCAAGACTGTTTCACTAGATTATATAGCCTATGTCTTTCTATTTTTCTTAAAAAACAAAACAAACTAAAAAAAAAGACAATAAATAAGAAAATGTAAGGAAACACCACCTACAATTATAAAAGGAAAATATAATTTTTCCATCTTCAGTATTGTTGAGAAGTGATTTGTAGGTCTCCTCATTGCTTCCCAATAAAAATCATAGTAAGTCAAGAAATAATCATTTTGTACCTCTGAAGTTCATCTCCACGCAGTTTTCAACTTTAAGGTTGTTCGGTTCTCCTTTATTCCAGTGTGTAGAGTCAAACTTGGAGCCATCACTCCACTGCCACACTCCCTCCTGGAGGAAGAAGCTTACACATTACTGATTTGTCTGTTTCAGTTATTTCACCGTTTTGCCTTCAAACCCAAAGGGTTTGAACATGTATATACAGATCAGCCATTAGGTTATATGTAGGGAATAAGTGGCATTAGGTAGTTTAGAAGTCCACATCAAACCTATCAGCTCTCATTAGTGTCTAAATAATATAATAATAAATGCCTCAATTGTGCAAATAAATGACAAAACATACTATAAGAAAGCACATATCAAGGAAAACAGTAATAAGACCCATCACAAAACACAATGCAAATATCATTTAAGAAGAATTAAATGGTAACTAAACCCCACCCACATCTGTGGCACAAAAACCAGCCAATAGCAGATTGCCAGTGCAGCACCCTACTTTTCATCAATAAGTGTCAGGCTTCACCACAGATTTGGTTTTGGGGTTTAGTTACTCTTTAAAGAATGAAACTCTGTATAGTGTCCATTTGTATAGTTTTCATATGGTTCATTTCTCATTGACTGCTTGTTGATAGAATTATATATTCATTTGTTTTGAATGTTTTGATTAAGGCCCTTAGGAGATGAAGTCTGTAGAGTATACATAGTCACTCTCTCGCTGTAACAAGAAGTTATTCCTCCTTGATGCTCACTCCTAATGGCACAAGGCATAGTTGCTTTAGATCCTGTGTATTGGTAAATATCTCACCTTCATCACATCAAAGCCCCCAATAAAGGTTCTTTTATAGGAGCCAGTCACTCTGTTGATCAGCCCTCTGAGGAAGTTGTGCTCTGCTGCACTGTGGACCGAGGCCAGATTCGCACCTTGGGAAATGCAGGTGAGCTAATGGGGGAGAGGCAAAGATATAAAGAAAAAGATTGAGGTAGGGAGATAAAATGACAGAGAGAAGGAGTGAGTAGGATGAGACAGAAATGCAGAGAGAAAGGAAGAGTTGGACAGCGGGAGATGAACAAATAATAGGAGAGAGACAAACACAGAGAATGGGATAGAGACAAGCATGACACAAGACAACATGACCTGAGTTGGTAACATACATGCACATTATCAATCAACATGCATAATTAAATGTGTTGTTATTGCAGTTTTTGAAGACTTGAAATAGACTTGTGCTTTTTATATGAAGGATTTGGTTAGCAACAAACTGTTTTAGAGCATTGCGAGAAATACAGCATGATAGGAGTAACCGTTATTGTTCCATCAGGTACCTCTGCATCAAGCCAAGTCTTTTCACTGTGATAGAAGCTGAAACAGCGAGAGCCATGATGGGTCCAACCATCAGGACACTGACGTACGTTATGTGCTAGTCCTATGTTAGAAAGAAGATAACAAAGATTAGAGTCTTGGATTACAAATACTTAAGTGCATATCAAATTATGTGAAATGTTGATTTTTAAATAATGTACCGTAAAACTTCAATTAAAAGCCGAGTCCCAATTAGACGCCGGTCCCTTTTACTGGCCGGGTGTGGCTACACGTTTTGACAAATAAAGGCCGGTCTCAATTAGAAGCCGGTTGCCAGTTTATTTTTTTTTACTTGCATTCAAACGTCAGTCACATTTGCTGATCGCCATGGCGGCACAGAGAAAAAAGTACGACCTGAAATTCAAGCTGTCAGTTGTCAAATTTGCTGAACAAAACTCAGATGCAGCAGCAAGACATTTCTCCGTTGATCCCAAGAGAGTGAGGGAATGGTGAAAAAATAAAGTTGAACTTCAACGTCTGTCCGAGGAAGATGGTAAAAGGGCTTTCTAAGGTAGGCTACCGGTATTTTGATACGTCTCTCTCTCTCTCTCTCTCTCTCTCTGTGCATGAGGTTGGCCTAGATGCGCTGTCTCTCGGAGCGAGATCAAATGGATGATTCGTAATTGATATGTTATTCGATAGCCTAATTTTTATACAAATAATATTCATTCAATTTGATAGTATTTCCCATCTTTGCTGAGCAAGAGTTTTAGGAATTAAAGGCCTGTCCCATATAGACGCCTGTCGCAAATATAGGCTGGTTGAGTTCAGTGTTTGAAGCAAATAAAAGCCCAGGCTATTAATTGAAGTTTTACGGTAACTTGCGTTTAAATTATGCAAATTATTATGAAATGTGAAAACTAGTTAGTTTCAAGCTCGCCATGAGTTTTGTCTGTGTAGCTGACCAGTATAACTCCTTGAAGTATCAAGTCCTAGTATATCAATTGTAGATTAACAAATTCTATTAATTACCAGCATCTAGGCTAAACTATTGACAACATCACAAAAATATATTCTAATATTCATGATTCTAGTCAGAGGACATAGCACCATCTGCTGGCCAGAAGAGGAAACTGAATGAAACTGAATGAGCACCCAAAATGAATGGAACTCCATGGCCATTGTCACCAAAACAGTCCTCTTTACAGACAAGCCAACACATAGAAGCTGTCCACCATTTTAGTCTGGAGTCAGAAAGTGCCAACTACTGTATTTTGTGTATTCACCTGCTAATTCTCATGTTTTGCTCTGTCACATATGGAGGTTAGATTTTTTGTTTCAGTTACAAAACAGTCACAGTTTAATTCCCCATGGTCCCACAAGAGGGTTAAAAACTACAGAACACATTAAAAATATCATTTCAAAGTGTTCTGTTGCATCTGGGAAGGCCATCAAGCTAATGACTGACCACATGAGAAAAACAAATAAATACAACAACTAAAACAATTCAAGAGGAAATAATAGAGGTACAAACTTGTCAAGAAGGGGTCCGTCTTCTGTGAACACAAAGAACACAAAGAACACATTCTTAGTAATGAAATCTAGTTTGAATTTGCTTTTCTTGCATTATTTTAACTCAACAGTCTTATTAATACAGTACATATACTGTATATAGTAATGAAACTAACATTATGTGTAGTTTATACTGTATCGTGCATCGTCTATGCATCAATGTAATGCAGCACAACTTGTGTCTCTCAAATGACTGGTCCCAATAGTATTCCTTCTAACTGGTGAAACGAGAAAGTTTCGGGGAGAGCAACAGTACTGCAGTTACTGGATTAAAAACAAGGACTCTCAACATCAGCAGTTTTAGGTATTTATGGTGTGTCATGAACCAGATATATTTCATTCACCATTTTTTACTGCACTAGTGGTTACTGGAGAAGACAAAACATGGAGAGTAAATACTGTGCAAGTGCCACAAAAAAGAGAAATAGTATATAGAAATGGAAATAGTATTTATTTTGCTTTTAATGTAATTTTAGTAATATAAAAAATATGACATTTTGTCAGGGAGGCCTTTATGGGACCAATTATATAAAATATATAAACAATGTTAAATATCACAATATTTCTGTAGATTTCACTTACAGTATGTCCCATAACCAATCCACTGGTCAAACAGAGGAGCATAAGAAAATGAAAAACTGATGCCATCTGTGGAAAGATATTTTTGACAAGGTAAATATATTGTATATACATGGTCTTATCCAGAACAACTTATAATGAATGTATGTAAACTTGAATGAGTTAAAGGGGAATTTCACTTTTAGGAATTCAACTTTTAGTTGGTCATTGTGTAAAAGAAGACAATTTCCTAAAAAAAAAAATCCAAGCTTCTGTTCTGTAAAGATATTCACGCATGATTTCTTTTTTCAATGTACTCGCTCTAACTTCTCTCTAATTGAAAAAGGTGAGGGTGGATTCAGGGGGCCCATGCTAACCTTTGACTATGGCTCCAAAATCACTAAGTCCGCCCCTGGACAACAGTGTCAGCTGAATGACTAAATTATAAGTGAAAGTGTATAAGTGAAAGATCTATCATTAGTCATTTCCCAGTGCATGTATTAAACAGATTTTCTCTTTTCAGATTTCTAAATTTTGAATAAATGCACAGAAAAATGACATGAAAATAAAATGTCCTTTCTAGAGTACTCTCAGGCAATCCAATTTGTTGATATCAGAGGATGAAACAAAAAAAAAAGTACTTGTATGGAATGACATAAAAGTAGATTTTGGTTGAATTTGAAGTGAACACTGAGTATAGGCTAAAAATCAATAATAGATCAAGAATCTTTACTGTAGCGATGCATAAAAATAATTGATATTATGATGCCAGGTGAGAAGTATAGAAAAAATCTTACCTTTGTTCTGATGACAGCTGATATGATGAGGTTGGATTTGCAGCAACAGGTAGCAGGTTGTCTTGGAAAAGGAAACACAGTCTTTATATACCTTCTCTGGGTGCCTTGCCTCAGGAACTTGCAGTGTGTCATTCTCTACTCAAGACAGTATCAATGGATATCATTTTAATAATTCATCAATGGCCACAGGACGTTCCAACACTATTTCTGTTGGTACTGTCTTGAGTAAATACAGTTACAACACATTACATGCAAATACAAAAAGGATGCCAATACTACTACTGTTGAGTGATGCTACCCTGTGGCTTGACTGGTTTAGATGAAGAAGATTTACACGATTTTAATGTGTTTCTGATAACAACACTAGCAGGATGTTCTTCAGAAGTTAAACAATATCTAGACTAAGCATACTGAGGGGTTTGCTAAAGGGGTATGTCACCTAGTTAAAATTGTTTTAGTACAAAATCAACCTCAGGCCAGTTTCATGCTTTTTTTTTGGTACAAAACCACTTCAGTACAGAACATTCATGTCATGTGTTTGACTATTTCAATGGAAGGTGTTTGGTATTAATGGCTCAGCTCTTGAGAGTATTTCCTGTAGGCCTATCTGATGACTCACGTATGCAATAATCTAAAATATTAAGGGTGCTCCGATCGATCGGCCACCGATCGTTATCGGCCGATATTCGTTCTAGTTTGATCGGTGGTCTCTATAAAGGCCGATCAGAAGCGCCGATCAGATGATGCAAAACACGCGAGACAATTTCTCTATGCGCCGCTAAAATGGCTTCACCGGTCTGGCAGTTCTACCAGGTGTCTGAAAAAGACAATAAATTTGCAAAAACGTTAGGGAGAGACGAGTTGGGAAGAGATCCAACAGAAGTAGTCTCTTTATTGAAAAGAGAAGTGGTCCAAGCACTGACCCTTGAGGTTCCCCTGTGGACAAGCGGTGTGATTTAGACACTTCCCCTCTCTAAGACACTCTAAAAGATCTCCCTGAGAGGTAGGACTCAAACCAGCGGAGAGCAGATCCTGAGAAGCCGAGCTCAGCGAGTGTGAAGAGGAGGATTTGGTGGTTAACCGTGTCAAAGGCAGCCGATAGGTCTAGCAACATTAGAACAGAGGACTGACCGGCAGCTCTAGCTGATCGCAGTGTTTCCACTACAGACAAGAGCGCAGTCTCGGTAGCGTGTCCGCGTTTGAAGCCAGACTGGTTATGATCATACAGGTTGTTCTCAGAAAGGAATTCAGTCTTGATTAAAGACTGTGCGCTCAAGTACATCTGTCTGTACTGCTCATATTGTCTTTGTTGCTTGTCTTTGTTGCTTGTTTGTTATGTTTTGTTTTATTCTGTCTGTACTGCTCATAGTGTTTTTGTTGCTTGTAACGGGTCCAAGCACGTAGTGCTGGGAACCCTATTGTTATTGTACAGATTATTATTTTTCTTCTGCTTCTTCCCTAAAAGTATCTGGATCTCAGAAACCGTAAGACCCACAGCAGCCAAACATACATTGGAAATCTCACCCACTACTCAGGCAACAATAATGACACCAATCGCCCTGATGGTGGCGTTAGAACAACCAATTTTACATTTTGGTCCGTAACTTCTGAACCGTCTAACTAGATTTTCCACCATTTTGAATTTTCTGGAAAACCTATTTTTGCGAACTCGTCCTAGACCGGTGAGGCAATCATCTTCAAATTTGGTGTGCATCATCTCTGGACGCCCATGACTAAAAGTTATCAAAAGATTTTTGATATTCTAAAGTTTAGTCAAAGGTTGTGGGCGGGGTCTATTTTACAAAAATTGCCGTAACTCATGAACGCATTGTGCTATCTTCACCAAATTTGGTACACAGGTATCTACTCTGGGGTACGATACAAAATTCGCTATAATTGGTGCACAGGTATCTACTCTGAGGTACGATACAAAATTCGCTATAATTTCGCCCATAGGGGGCACTACAGCAACATTTAAAATTTTAAATGGCCATAACTCAGTAACTATACATCATAGAAAACAAAATGTATTCCTTGGGTGAAGCCGCATCGTTTTGATAGGCCCCACCCATGCTGCCATATCAGAACAACTAACAATGAGTTTATGTACATGTGAATGAGTTAAAGGGGACTTTCACTTGTAGGAATGAAAATTTTTGGTGTCATTATGTGAAAGAAGACATTTTCCTCAAAAAAATGTCCAAGCTCCTGTTGTGTTATGATATTCACACATGGCTTCTGTTTTGAATGTACTCACTGCTAAAAAAAAATCCCCTCTATCCTCTATTTCTTTTCCTAGCACTTCATTCCATAATTTTACTATGGTCACAGGAATATGTTATGGACACTGTGGTCTTGGACCTTTGTGCTTGTTAGATTTGGTTGCTTGTAATGTTGGTGATCAAGGAATTTAAGAGTATTCTACCATTGGATTCATTATAAATCGCTCTGGATTACAGCAGGAGCGGTCTTGCCATTAGGTAAAGGTAGATGACTGCCTCAGACCCTGGCAGCCAGAGGGCAGCATAAAAGACAAAAATAGAACTAATATAAATGTATTCTTTTAGCAATTTAAAATGAGAAATTTCCATATTAAAAAACGCCTCTCTTTTTTTTTTTTACAATAAAACTTATTTCAATCTTAAGTCAACCTTTGACTATGGCCCTGAAATCACTAAGTACACCCCTGGATAAGAGTGTCAGCTGAATGACTAAAATATAAGAAAACAATATTGCCTTGTATTGATGAAAGGCAATTCTATTGTCAGTCATTTCCCAGTGCATATATTAAACTGATTTTCTCAGGCAATGCAATTTGGTGACATCAGAGGATGTAACAAACAGGAAAAATATTTGGACGTAAAATATGCACTTCTATGGAATAACATCCTAAAAGAAGATTTTGGTTGAATTCCCCTTGAAGTAAACACTAATAGATCAATAATCTTTACTATAGCTTTGCATAAAAACAGTTGATATTATGATGCCAGGTGAGAAGTATACCTTTAAAATCTTACCTTCGTTCTGATGAGGTTGGAATAGCAGCAGCAGGTAGCAGGTTGTCTTGGAAAAGGAAACACAGTCTTTATATACTTTCTCTGGGTGCCTTCCTCTACACAAGACAGTACTAACATAAATAATTAAAATAATTCACCAATGGCCATAGAGCATTGATGCAAGGATGTACTATTGGTGTTGAGTAATGCTACCCTGTGGCTTGACTGCTTTAGCAAGATCTACCATGATTTCAATGTGCTGCTGATAACAACATGGCCAGGATGTTCCTTTGAAGTTAAACAATATGATGACAAATAAGCATACAGAGGGATTTGTTCAACGGGTATGTCACCCAGTTTAAATTATTTCACTTGTAGTGACAAAATCCACCTACGGCCAGTTTCATGCTTTTTTCTGCTACAAAACAGTTAATCCAATAACGTGAATGTTCCGTACTGAAGCTGTTTTATGTGATAGATCATGTGTTGTGGCAAGCCTGTTGTTGATCTTTAAGACCATTTTTCCCACGGCGCAGCTGAGGGCATCACGCGGCAAATTCAGGCAGGCAGTCAGTCAGTCAGTCAGTCAGTCAGGTAACGCTTATTGAGATGTCGCTTCGTGAGATGGCCTCTTGACAGAGGAAACAAATCTAGGCTATAACAAGGGGGTCATTGGGCTGGAACGGTACTAGTGAATTTGACGACGTAACGCACGTTCCGGTTCTGAAAAAATAAATACAGAGCAGTACCGGTGGTTGTTCCTGTTTTAGGAGCTTAAACTACTGGCTCGGTTCGTTTTATGACCAAAGTTTTCCGGCTGGGCAATGTTTGGACCTTCGGACCAATCACAGTGCTTAAAAACGGAAAACTCCACTCAACCGGGAAGCCGGCCCACATTAAACAAATGCATAATCAAATGACAAGCACAGACAGTTTAATCTGAGCCGCGGAGCTGACAGTTTGTATTGTGAAGCTGTCGAGACAGAAGAAACTAGACATTCTTCCCTATTTTCAACCCAATGTCAGTGATAAAATAACGTGTTCAAGCGAATTTAACTTGTTTCTACGAAGTAGCACCATTATGAATGAAGTTAGCTAGCTACTGTATTTCTGCCTCTCCCACCATGTTGACATTCCCAAACAGCCCAGTGGACAGAAATCTATCCGTCAATAATTCTGTCCGTTTTCCGACGGATCAGTGTGGCCGTAGCTAGTGGAATTCAACACACGCGCCGTGGGCCTGTACAGGATCTGTACTTGTTTTCCTCTCAGCCACTATGAAAAGGATGCAAGCCTGCATCCATAGACTAAAGCATTGCATGGCCTAAGTGGACAGGTAGGACTTATGGTGTCTGAGCTACAGATATTTTTAGTAGAGAAAAAGCAAAATCCAAGCAAATACAATAGGGTTCCAGCACGATTTGGGTACTTCCTCTGAGCTTTAGACAGGTCTCGCACATTGATGGGATGTGACTACTTTTTCGCTTTCCCTTTGCTGGTCAAGTTGTGCGGTGTGGGCACACTGACCTTGAGTGGCTGTCTCCACAGTCGCTTGGTGTTACCTCCTGGATCATTCTTAACGGGGTGTGAAGAGCAGCTTTGGGACACAGACTAACTGTATGTGTGAAAGATCCGCAGACAGTGCAGTTCAGAGCATGTTGACCAGTGAAATGTCTACTGATAAGGGCTAAATCTATCACACAGCCAGTCCAACTATATATCAAATTTTTGCTGCTGTAGCTGAAAAAGATTTGTGGTATTCATAGAATTAAGTATCCCTGTATGACATGGCCAAATCAGAGATAAGTGTCTAATTCTGCTCTGCGTTCTGAATACACTTCACAAATGGTGTCCCTGTACACACTGAACGCAACATTAAATCCAGCCATGGTCAGGTTCTTTGACAGCCTTGGATCACTCTCTTTAAGAAAAACTGAAATACCCCTACAGTCAACGAGATGCTTATCGCCAGCACCTCAATATCGGAAGCACAACAATATTTTAAAAGAGCAAGTTCAGTCAGGAAACTTTAGCGGGCTTTAGCTGATTGGTCTTTTAAATGACACGTACTCGCTCACTGTTTAACTTGCTGTGTAGACCGCTACTCCTGCTGCTGGTCTCTGCTGTCATGAGAGGCTGCTTTTGTTCACCCCCCCCACTTAAATCTACTATTATACTGGGAGTGGTAACCTTTTCTTTCTTGACCAAATGACGTCCTTATAAATGGTTGCATCTCTGTGGTCTGAGATTTGTGCCACCAGAGAACTGAATTTGAATTGTTCTGAATTTGTATGCGACAGGGGAAATTGAATGCTGTGATTTCAATCAAAATTTTTTAATTTGTAATTTTTCAACATTCAGTTTAAATTAATTGAAAAACAGTTTCAAAATTAATGTTATATTTAGTTCAAATTTGCCACCTGTATTCAACCTTTCAAAACCTCAAATTCAACACTCAACATTGTGTCAACATCTGGGTACATCTGCGGGTCCGTGGGCGGGGCTAGCTTGAGGTGCATTGTGTTTTACCAGCACTGTTCTTTGCTTCTGTGTACTTTACCTGCAGCTAACGTTGGATTGGACAAACACTGCTGGCAGGCCCGGAATAACACAGTGTGGTGCCCCAGGGCGACCTCACTTGAAGTGCCCCCCTCCTTCCACTTAACATGCAAAAAAGTGAAATTTACTATGCCAATAAAGCCATAGATTTACATTTCAACACTCATACTACAGACAAATGTAAGACACAATGTACTAACCAACAGATCGCTTTACACCATAGATTGACTTGAGCCTACGAATGCCATTTTAGGCTTTGCACAGAGCTATACTATATCAAATTTGAATGCAACTCACATCCCAGACAAATTTAAAGACATCATGCTAAAAATCATTGTTTCCACCATAAATTTCCAACGACCTGAATGAAGACTAAATGCCAAACCATTACAGAGCATGATCATAATACAGGCGACCCGTCAATCATTAGGAACACAACCCCGTTTTATAACCGTTATATCCCGTTAACGACACTATTATTTTGAAAATCGCCATAAGGACACACATTAGATGAACACATTAGAAGAAGTGAAATTAGCTACTGAGACCATAAGCTCTCGTCGACCGTGGTTACTCATTTATTAATCTGATTTTTGTTTTGTTTTGTTTTGTTTTGTTTATTAATGTCCTACTTTATTGTCTTGGTTATTGTATTATTGTCTTCTCAATAATTTTTTGAATAAAAAAATAAAAAAATAAAAATAAAAAAAACCCTCTTGTCGAAGAAATGTATTGACTTTATATTGACATTATATTGTGAGTGAGAAGTTGGGTTGTGGTCCCATTGACTTGCATGGAGTTGGCCGGGTTTGGAGTCGTTTTGGAGCCGGCCTCTAGCGGAAGTTAGATGAATTGCCTGAATAACATTTATTTTTAACAAACATTATAGAGTTTGGATCAGTACTCTGACATGATTATAATTTTGACCCCAGGTAATTAGCCGGTTGTGGGCATACACTCCACTGACGCAGCACAAAAATTGATTGGAGATGAGTGTCTTGATGTGATCCTGCTTTTTGTTGTGGTTCAACACATGAATGTAAACTGCAAGCTTTATATGGTGGTTTGATTAGCGTTTTTAATTTAACGTACAGCCATAATTGTGGTGGTTTGCATACAAGGCAATGGCAGGCTATTACCATAAAACATTACGTTGTGTGTGCATTTCTCTGCGCCCACAAAAAACTGCCAAATGCACAGTAACCTACTGTAGTTCCCCTTATCTTTGTTTTCTCTTGGTGTTTTTTGTTAAATAATTACTTTATGAAAGACTGAGTTAAAGAAATTGACTTCCCACAAAACTTGCAATCTTGAAATAAACTCCTGACTCCTGTAACGTATTGACTCATGTAGGCTAGGTTTGCTATAAATAAACTACAGAAGATGGATATCTAAGATATTTGAGTTTCCAGCAACCCATTGTACCATTCAAGCAATGTTTGTTCAATCCAACATTAGCTGCATGTAAACTACACAGAAGCAGAGAAGAGTGGCGGTAAAATAAACGTTCCTCCACAGTGCTGTAAGACCATTTGTCAGTGTTGTTGCAATGCACATATCCATTGTACCATAACATCTACATTTTTATCAAGTTGTGGACAGAGAACATGTCCATGGCTTTTTGTTAAACTTCCATAGTCCTACACTCTTCAGTGAGGTTACTGCCCATGCTACGGCAGATCCACACAGTAATTAACCCATATGGCTTCCTTGACGTCATTCAACAAGAACAAGACACCTGCCGACAGCTGTTTGTGCCAGGATTTTTAACAAGGTTAGCAAAGAGTAATATGTCAGTTTAAAATTCAGTGTTGAAATCTTTTAGCAATTGTGTTTACAGATCAAATATTTGTCTTTTTTCTTTTTCGCGTTAGCAAGAAATTTACACAGATGTCAAACATCACTAGTTAAATGGAATGCATATTGCATATTTAAGTTAAAATAATAATAATAATTAACTTTATTTGTATAATCACAACTACGCCTTGAATTTTAATTTACCACATAGCTAATGCAATAGCTGAAAAATTGATTATTTTTTTCTATCACAGTCCCCTTCGTACGACATTCTGGATTAATCTTTGGTGAGGTTATAATCACTCACACATTGTTCCACTTCACAGTTAAGTGCAAAGCCTTGAATTCCAGCTCAAGTTTCAGTATATGTTCAATTATGGCACAATACAAAATGATTTTAAGTTGTATGTTTTATGTGTTTCTAAACACAAGTTGCCTTTATGCAGACATGAAAGTGCTCTTCGTTAAATGTGAAGCATTCCTATTTCAATATGCTATGCTTTTTACTGTCACATTTATGCCCGTTTGTTTGAAGGTTTCTGAGCGTGTGCACTCCAAGTGGATGGTTTTGTCCTCGTTTTTATTGCCTCCCAGACCATCTGAGTCGTTTTGCGGATTTCACGCATAGAGAGCTGGCCCTGATGTGTCATGAGTGCCACTTTTTCTCCTAAGCCAGGTCTATTCCCACCCTGAAAGAATGCCCTCCTTCAGTGTAATACTCTTGATGATGTTCAAAGCAATTGCTTGGTGTCGTTGGCAGCGATTTTTGCCAAAGTTCGCCCTCGGGGCTGGACCAAGTGTCTGAGTCATCATCAGTGCACTTGTACGTCTCCTGATGGCATGAAGGTTTTGGACACGTTGGATGGCAGTCTGGAGATTGGCTTTTGGTCCAGTGAAGGAAAGGAGTGTGAAATCTTTCTTCTCTGTAGGAGGATTGGTTCTGAAACAATACGCTTTTACGTCAGGCATCTGTGAGAGTTGGGACAGGAAGTTGTTCTGCTTGGGGAGCGTTTTGTGCTGTAGCCTTTCAAGTTGTGAGCGTCTCTGTGGATTCACTCACTTACTCTTTTGTGTCTTGATGGACACAAAGAATGTGCTTCTTCTGGGTCCTGGTTAGAACAGTTAGTGACATGACTGTAGCGTTCATCTGTCACTGTGCTGTAGCCTGGGTTTGAGAGGGGAGCCTGCCTCCTCACCTCCAAGTACTGACAAGACCAGAGAGGAGGACTGGTTTTGGGAGAGGAGGACTGGTTTTGGAGTACTCAGATGAGTCTGAATGCTCTGGCTAGTCATGTTCTGTGTCATGTCAAGAAGAGGACTGTTGGTCAGAGAAGCCTGAGTCAAAATGAAACCCCCCTTTCCTATTTTCATGAGATGAAGAATGAATGAAATGAATTTCAATTGCAAGGCACTTCATGTCTGTCGTTAGAATGGAGGGAAGTGTACTTTGAATGAACAAACTTAAGGCGTTACATAGTGAGGGTGATTACTGAAAAGAACACAAAGCTGAATCGTGGAAAGTTACAGCTATGCGGCATAAAGCTTAATGCATAAGGATCTACACAAGCTGAAATGCATGGCAGTGACAGCTAGTGGTACAGAAGCTCTCTGGCTTTGTGGCTTCACAGTGGCTCACCGTAAAAAGTCAAAGTGGCAGTTAGATTAATCACGGTTAATGCTAAACTAGTATTCTATATCACGCTATTCAAATACTTTTGCAATTCAGGACATCAATTAATCTCTCTGTTTCAATTGGCTTTAAAGCTTAGTGGACTGTATGGCAGCAATAACAATGTTGACTGAATGATTACTGTTAATACTGACACTACTAACCTACTGATTATTAGGTGTTATTAAAATAATTGTTATCGCTATAATGACCTCAAATTGATCGCTTGTCAGCTTAATCTTTCTGGAATGAATTTAGCAACATTTACCACAATGCATTTCGTGCAAGTACAGTTTGGGCTTCTGCTCTAAGGAGAAATAGCTCCACCTGGACGTGGAACTGTGAGTTGCTGAATTCAAATGTTCAGGCTCTTTTGTCATTGAATCTTAGTTATGCATGTAACTGATCTTATAGTGTGAATAATAGAAAAGCCTGAATAACCTTAATACTGACCTCACACCATTAAAAATATGTAGGGGATGTCCTCCCTCGTGTGTAGTATTAATATAAGGAATACAGGATCTTTACACACAGTGTCACTGATTATGAATATTTATAATTTGCCATAAGGTGGCACAAGTGATAAGATAAATATTCCTACAATAATGAAAAAGCTGTCTCATATCACTCTCACAAACTTAACTACCAATTTGGGATGTCAACTAATAATTGCATAATTATTAGTGAAATTGTAATATTAATAGTTCATCTTAATTAAACTACAACATTATACATTTAGTTACATTTAGTACTTAGTTTAAATTCATAATATTGATCATTTAACTAAGGGTTGAGGCATAACAAACATTTGTTGAATAAGAATTAATTTGTGTTAATTTAACACAAATGAGCACAAACTATGTACATGCATGTGTGTATGAACATGGGTGTGCGTGTGTGTGTGTGTGTGTGTGTGTGTCAAATGTGTCAATGTGTCAGTGCAAAAAGGCAGTACATTCTTCAGTGGAGTTACTGGGCATTAAGTTGGGGGCTGCAGTAAGTGGGTGACTGTTGAGAAGAGAGCTCTTGTGTTGCTTCTTCCAGCACTGATGATGTTTAAATAATAGGAGGACTTGTCAGCAGATGTTGGGAGGACTTTTGGGTGTCTATTGAAAGTCCAGTCTTTGTGCACAATCGCTCAAGACGACCCGTGGGTTTTAGCTGGTGGAGGTTGACAACCATCTGAAATGTGCTGCGCTAATACACTTTGATTTGACTTCACTTAAGTATTCTATCAATCCGGTCCTTTGGCACTGTCAGTGTTGCAAGTCAGATTCTTTCATCATTCTTCTTCATCATGCTATGGATTTTGTGCTCCAAATATGACCACTCAAGACAACAATAATCAGTGAGTTAAGAACAGACAATAATGCTTGGTCTTTTATTGATGATGATTATATATTTATAATTGATTGGTTGATTGATAATTATTTGATGTTGCTAGAAATAATCAAGAAAGGTGTGAAGAAAGAATGAGGTCAACATTGCAAACAATTGGTGAAAAGATAAAATGCAGCAGTACTGGACATTTTGTAATAGAGGCCAACTAGTCACTGGTTAGACTGTTAGATACCAAGAGGAAAGAAGCAATGTGCCAGCCAGAAAGTCTGCTTCAAGTAAGTTTTGATTTTAAAAATCTATACTTTGAGTTTTTATTAAGTTAAGCTGCGGTTGAAGGTTTAGTATTTTAACAGTCAGATCAGTGACAAATGTGATCTGTTTTCTCTACAAACAGACTGAGAACTGCCTTTGGATGGGCCTAGTCTGTATCACTGTATTGATGATCATTCATCATTTCACTGCACTCTCTCAGTATGCCAATGTTAGTGAAGCTAAAATTAAAAATACTTTATAATTTGATTTCAGTTCGTTTTTAATGAAATTAAGCTTAGCGTCAGTTCAATCAGGAAGACTACATAATTCTTCATACTTATATCTTTCTCCTTTGCTCTTTCATTTACTACTTCCACCTAATCAGTTAGGCTATGCCTCTTAGCTCCTCTCCACATATTTTCCCTGTTCCTCTTCCTATTATCCAATCAGTGTAAAATTCAACAAGGCAACTCCCTCTTGGCTCGTGTAATCCAATCAAATAAGCTTAAACCTTTCCACACCTTCTGTCTCATCCACACGGGAACCAATCACTAGCCTGTGTGCTCTTTATTTACTTCAGTCACCTCCTGTATCTCGCTGTATTCCAGCTGCTGACCTGCTCCCCACCACCTCCCCCTCCACCACCTCCCCCTCTACCACCTCCCCCTCCACCACCTCCCCCTCCACCACCAGTATCAAGGCTCCATTCTGAAACCCAATGCAGAGATGTGCCAAGGGTCTGTGCCAAAGGCTGTTCAATGTTCAATCAATAAATCTTTCAGTTCATAAACCTAATCTCTCTGGCTGGGTTCAGTTCACTTTCAATTCAATATGTTTAGTGAGTCAATTTAATTCAAAATTAAAAGATTGAACTGTTGACTGTTGGCATGACAAGGTTGTCAGATAAAAAAGGTCAAACCTCCAGCAACACTTGTAGTATAAAGAACAACTTTATTGTCAGACCAACGCGTTTCGGCTTGTGGCCTTCATCAGGGTCATCAAGGTTGTCAGATAAGAAACAATTGAGAGTGAATGCTCTATCAGGAGGTTACTATTTCTTTACTGATTTAATTGGAAGTGAATCAAAATAGTCAGTAAAGCTTCCAGCACTGATGCCATCAAGGTCAGATATCATCATGGTGGAAGTGACATCACAGTGCAAGTGGCGTCGTTATGGCAGACATGACGGATGGTGGGGACGGGGGCATCACATGTCCTTGGCACACACAAAAGATCTCCTGTCGGTGCATTGCTGATCATTCCAAAAGCTTCCTGTGGGCAGAGGTTAAAAAATATAACAAAAAATAACACTAAGCAGTGTGGAAGCGAGTCAAGTGTCAAGACTGTCTTCACTAGATTAACTGATTAGATTATATTTAAATGTCTCATTTTTTTATTTTTACAAGAAAACTAATGACAATAAAACCCACAATGTAAGGATATGCCACATTACCACCTACAAGTACTTTTGTTGAGAACTGATTTGTGGGTCCCCACAATGCTCCAATAAAAATCACTGTAAGGTTAGGGTTAGAATAAGAATAAATAATCATTTGTACCTCTGAAGTTCATCTCCAGACAGTGTTCATTTCCACTGTTGTTCGGTTCCCCCGCACCCCAGGGTTGGTAGGCAAAACTAGAGCCATCAGTCCACATCCACACACCCTCCTGGAGAAAGTAGTATAGAAGTATTAGTCTCTCTCTCTCTCTCTCTCTCTCTCTCTCTCTCTCTCTCTCTCTCTCTCTCTCTCTCTCTCTCTCTCTCTCTCTCTCTCTCTCTCTCTCTCTCTCTCTCTCTCTCTCTCTCTCTCTCTCTCTCTCTCTCTCTCTCTCTCTCTCTCTCTCTCTCTCTCTCTCAAAGTTTTGTGGCCCATAAAGCGAGCTCATTTCCAGTTTTAACATAACCGCCCTGCCAATTTTTTCCAAACTTGTTCCAGTGGTGCAGCCCTAACGTCCACTGACCAGGGCTGGTGTTGTGATAATCAGATAAAAGTGGTTATAATTTGAACAGGCATATCTTATGTTCTTATGTCATGAAAATGTGTGCATCTCCTGATGTGATACAAGTTGGTAATGTGGCATGGAAGAAATTATTAACCTTTGGTGAAAATCCAACATGTGGAACTGGCATATATTGACAATTTCATAGTGTTGCCAGAGGTATGCGCTCTACTGACTGCTATCTAGTTTTCATATTGTGCATTTCTCATTGATTGACTGCTTGTTGATACATATAATTATATATTCCTGATTAAGGCCCTTAGGAGGTAAAGTCTGTAGGGTAAAGATATAGACACTCTCTCTATGTAACAACATGTTATTCCACCTTGGTGCTCACTCTAATAGCACATGGTATAGTTGCTTTAGATCCTGTGTATCAGTAAATGTCTCACCTTTACCGCATCAAAGCCCCCAATCCAGGCATGTGTATAGGAGCCAGTCACCCTGTTAATCAATTCTCTGAGGAAGTTGTGCTCGGATGTAGTGTGGATCGCGGCCAGATTTCCACCATAGGACATACAGGCACGCTAATGGGGGATAAATGAAGATATGAAGACATATGGAGGTAGGGAGGCAAAATGATAGAGAGAAGAAGTGAGTAGGAGGAGACAGACATGCATAACAGACATAAAAGGGGAGAGAAACAGAGAGAATGGGATAGAGACAAGCATCACACAACAATATGACCTGAGTTGGTAACATGCATGCACATTATGTACCGTCCTGTGGGCCAATAACCTTAGATTAGATAAATAATTATTACACATAGCAGATGGAATATGTTTTAAAACTAACTACTAATGCAGTTTATGAAGACTTGTTCTTTTTCTGAAGGATTCTGTTAGCAACAAACTGTATTAGAGCATCGGCAGAAATACAGTATGATAGGAATAACTTATTGTTCCATCAGGTACCTCAGCGTCAATCCAAATATTTTGACTGTGAAAGAAGATGAAGCAGCGAGAGCCATGCTGGGTCCAACCATCAGGACAGCCGTTTGCTATAGAGCATAGAAAGGAGAACAATGTAACGAGTAGAGTCTTGGATCACAGATACTTGGGAGAAGATAAAATGGAAATAAAATGTGTGTATATTTTCAGTTCAAACTGTACAAATCATTATTTAAGGTTTTTAAGTTATTTAAGTAGATAATGGACAATTATTTTAGCTTGCAGTCAAAAAGTGTAAACGGCTTCACCTGCATAATTCATAATTATAAGATCTAATTATGATTCTCTAATAATCTTTTGCTCTGTCACATACTGTATGAAGATCATTCGATTTTCTTTTGTTTCTGAAGACTACAGAAATAGTTTAATTGCAATACTATGATATGCACAAGTCATCATATTCATACGGCACAACACAACTCTGGTCGCGATAGGATTCCTTCTAACTGTTGAAACAAGAAAAAAAATAGTTTCTTTTGGGAGGAGCAACGGTGCCGCAGTAGTGCATTGTTGTGTGCAGTGACTGGAGTAAAAGTAATAGTAAAAGCCATGGCAATACATGCAATTTTAGGCATTATGGTGTGTCATTGAACCAGATATCATTTGTTCCATTTACTACCCAACTAACTAGTGGTTATTATGAAGACAGAACATGGGGAGTAAATATTCTACAGGTGCCAAAAAAACAAACAAAAAAACAACAACAACAACAAAAAAAAAGCATGTTACAAGATAGGCTCTCATATTCTTTTTTATTTCTTTCATTTTTGAAGTAAGTGTAGTACAATTTAATTTGTGAAATTTGACCAGGAAGCTCTCATGGGACCCAATAAAACCAACCCAACCCAAATAAAAAATATGAAATATTAAAAATAAAAAAAATTCTGTAGATTTTACCTGTAGTTTCTCCAATCATCAGTCCGCTGGTGAAGCAGAGGAGCATAAAAAAATGAAAACCTGATGCCATCTGTGGAAAGACATATTAGACAAGGTAAGTACTGTGTATTGTAACATGTAGAAATTTGACTTTTAGGTGGGTTTTCTTAAATTTTCTGTTGTTTAACGAGTTTCAAGCAGGGGTTCTGTCTTGAGTCTACTCACTTTAATTGCTCTCTAATAATCCCTTCTATCCTATATAAATTATTTCTTTATGGATTGTAGGCCTAATCTTAATTGTAGGCTAAGATGTCATGCCAACAAAGAAAAATGAAAATAAATGTGAGGGCCTATGACCATTATTACCTGCTTAAATTGGCTTAAAGCTGTCACACTAACCACTTAATGGCATTACATTTGCCTTTTATTGTATATTTTATCTGGGTGTATTGTTAGGTGTGTTTCAGTGTGTTGGTGATATTTAATTGCTGCCAACATCTGTCTATTGTTACAACAAAAGATCATTTGGGGGTTTTACATTAAAAATAAGCAGATTTTCATATATACTCTTAATACAACCACTCAAAGAGTACCAAAGACATCTGAGAATTATAAAGTCTTCTTGAAAAAAGGATTCATAGTTTCTGTAAAGTAAATGCACCATTAAAATACTTCCAGAAGATAATCTTTATGATTGAAAACATAATTACTTGACATAGTTTAGCTATTTTTTATCTACAAACTACAAAAACGGCCCATGTTTGGTACCATTTTAGACAGTCACAGTTGTCTTGCACACATTGAGCTAAATAAAAAGTAGTAGTGATGTTTCAATAACAAAAATCTTAGCATTATAAGGGCAGCATAAGGCACTTTCACCATCGATTCCAAATACAGTCAGCTGAGAAGTTGACCCAGGTAAGATGGCCGCCTTATGGTCCCGTTCCAGAATAGGAATTCTCTGTGACTTGTCCCCTCTACTTATCTCTTCACTTTAGCCTTTAACTGGCTATGACTTTCCCGATACAGGCCTTAAACTCTTTTTTTTTTTCCTCACTTTGCTTTGCACTTAAGCACTGCTGCACTTCTTTTAAAATTTGTATTTTACTTGATTTTATGCATCCTATACTCTATTTTTTAACTTTATTTTTATTATTATTTTACAGTGGATTTTATTTTCCATCTTATGTTATGCATTCCTCATATTTTTACTGTTGTTATTCAGTGGGTTTTATTTTCCATCTTATGTTATGCTCATTCTATGTCTATTTTCATGTGAAGATGCATTTTATGTATTCTATTCTCCTCTTTATCTTATTCTCACTATCATTATCAAGTTTTATGTGAAGCACTTGGTGCATGTCATTTCTCTGTTGTAAAGCACTTTGAGCTGCATTTCTTGTATGAAAGGTGCTATACAAATAAAGTTTATTATTATTATTATTATTACTGTTTTATCTCCATGGTGGCTGCAGCTAGTGGAATTTGACACACGCGCCGTGGGCCTGTACAGGATCTGTACTTGTTCTATTTATTTTCCTTGCACCTCTATCTTTGATTTTTCTATGGTCACAGGAATATGGTAAGGGCACTGAGGTCCTGGCTTGTGTACTCCTCTTTTTTGGTTGCTTATTATATTGGTAATCTAAGTATTTAAGCTTTTTCTTACTCATTGTAAGTCGCTCTGCATAAAAGTGTCAGCACAATGACTAAAATATAAATGTCAGTCACCTGCATTGCCTGGCACTGATGAAAGAGACATAAGGTCAGTCATTTCCCTGTATATGTATTAAACCCTTCTTTCTCAGGCAATGCAATTTGGTGACATTAAAGGATGAACAAACAAAAAAAAATGTTTGGAGGTTTAAGTTTAGACTAATAAGAATAAATCAAGAAGATATACATAAAAACAGTTGATATTTCGATGGAAAATTCATTTTGATAGGTGGGCAGTAAGCCTTTGAAATCTTACCTTTGCTTTGATGATGATACAGTGAGACTGGATGAACAGCAGCAGGTAGCAGGGTGTTTTGGGAAAGGGAAATACAGTCTTTATATACTGTACCTGCTCTGGGAGTTTTGGCTCAGGAATGTAAAGCGTCATCTTCATGGCAGAGGACAAGGGCATTCCTGAGACAAGGAAATGCATGCATATATTTTCACACAGCAAATTCCAGTCAGTCAGTCAGTCAGGTAGGTAGGTAATGCTTAGTGAGATGTCGCTTCATGAGATGGCCTCTAGAGGGAGTCTCTGACTAAGAGATGGCCCCGAGTCTCTTGACAGAGGAATGGGCCAGAAACGATATACCGTTCCGGGACTGAATTTGACGACGTAATGCACGTTCCAGTTCTGAAAAAATAAATACAGAGCAGTACCGGCGGTTGTACCTGTTTTAGGAGCTTAAACTACTGACTGAGTTCGTTTTATGACCAAAGTTTTCTGGCTGGGCGGTGTTTGGACCTTAGGCCCAATCACAGTGCTCAAAAACAGAAAAAAAAAACTTTAATCTGAGCCACGGAGCTGACTGGTTGTGTTGTGAAAATGTCCAGAAAGAAGAAACTAGACATTTTTCCCCATTTTCAACCCAGTGTGAGTACAATGTGTTCAAGTGAATTCAACTTGTTTCTATGAAGCAGCTCCGTTATGAGCGAAGCTGCTGCTGTCTTTCTGCCTCTCCACCATGTTGACGTTCCCAAACAGCCCAATGGACAGAAATCTATCCGTCAATAATTCTGTCTGTTTTCCAGCGGATCAGTGTGGCCGCAGCTGGTGGAGTTCAACACACGCCGTGGGCCTGGACAGGATCTGGACTTGTTCGTTTTTAGTTCTGCTGTCACTGTCTTGACACTGTCTCACTGTCTACAGTCAGGATTAAGATGTTTCTTACGAATTACAAGACCTGATATGTAAAGACAAAAATATAGTCAGTGCTACTTATTAAATCATGCCACCCTGTGGTTTGGTCACTGTGACACAGTGTGTGCAACTGATGACATTAAAATCAGGATGCTCCTTAGACATTAATAAACAAAATCATGACAACCAAGCATTGGGGCTTGTTAAATGTCAATTTACATAATTTTAGTTGTGCCAGTTTCATGCTATTTTCTGCTACAAAACAGATAACAGTAAGCTTGCCTTCAGCAACACCGCATAAGAACATCCGCTCCCAGCTAATATTTCTCACGATAATAATAACAATAACCTTAGTTATATAGCAACTTTCAAACCAAAACATTACAAGGTACTTCACAGACATTAAAACCAGAAGAGTGCAATAAAATGAAACATAAAATACCTAAAAACAACAGGAATAGCAGTATAAATAAGAACAGATCATAAGCAACAACCAACTACTGGGGAAATGCAAGTTGACAAAAATGAATTTTCAGTCGTGATTTAAAAGAAGTCGCTGAGGCAGCAAGCTGAGTTTCTTCTGGGATGTTGTTCCAGAGTTTGGGCTACACAGTCACCTTTAGTCTGTATGTTTGGTCACAAGATTGAGATTAGGTAAATCTGAACATAAAAACATGCTGTGACATGCTGTGGGAAGCTAAAATGAGGGTTACAGTATATGATCTCTCTTCCTTGTTCTAGTTAGAAGTCTGGCAGCAGCACTGTGAGCGAGCTGTACGAGAACAAGTTTTACCACTAAGGCAGGAAAGTTCCAGTAACCAATTCAGAAAAAAAAATAAAAGCATGAATAACTTCTTCCAAGTCCGGGAAGGTTATAAACCCTCAGCGCTTATTATATAAGTTGTTCATCTATTGCCAGTAGATACTTCCCTTACTGCAGCCCTGGGGGAACATGACGCAGATTTGGAGAATAGAAAATCTTTTCAATGAGAAGTATGACCACTATGCTTTAATGATAGGGTGGTAACAAGCCTATTTACTTATGCATTTACATTATATGCAGACTTCCTCTAGAAATCCACTTCAGCCTTGGCAGCAGCAACAGTGTTACCTTTTGCTGTTATGGTCCTTTTATATTCTTCATATTCATTCATTATAATAGTTTGTTCTTCTTGAGAGAAGAACGTAAATGTTAGTAATTCATTTCTTTCCCATACTACCTAAATTGCCAGCAGTTTTTACCTAACCTGTGGGGTTAGGTACACTTTGTTTTTTTAACAGTATAGTACAGGTATACACAGTCACATGCATAACATGAAGAGACAGAAACAAACATGCACACACACCTACATAGACAGATTCCCCATTCCTAAACTAAATGTTGATGTGGTTAAGACACACCTGTAAATACACCACTGCTGTGTGTACGTGTATGTGCGTGTGTTTATATTCCGTTTCCGATTTCCTCTAAATCAATGCTCTGTCCTTTATGTAAGTAGAACTAGGTCACGTACATGTACACACACACAAACTCTGTTCTAATCGCTTGAGCAAGTGGAACACTTAGCCCAGTTTAGGATAGGGGAATCTGTCATCTGTGTGTGTGTGTGTGTGTGTGTGTGTGTGTGTGTGTGTGTGTGTGTGTGTGTGTGTGTGTGTGTGAGTGAGAGTGTCTGTACACTTGCCATGATCAGGATCCTGACATTACCACGATTCTGCTAGAACATATCAAAAGGTAAGGAGTCGCTATTTTGTGTGTGAAGAAACACCACTTCCCTGCCCCATAAATGGGCCGGTCCGTTAACATTTCAGCTGTTTGGAGGATTATATACATGCCGAATTTACCAGAACATCCTACCGATTAGCAATAAAGTCTCAAATGATTTTTTCTGATGTGTATTTCTTGCTGATAAGCAAGGCAAAAACAAATTTTTGA
Source organism: Centroberyx gerrardi (assembly GCF_048128805.1). Lineage (NCBI taxonomy): Eukaryota > Metazoa > Chordata > Actinopteri > Beryciformes > Berycidae > Centroberyx > Centroberyx gerrardi. The sequence continues at coordinate 4,919,439 of NC_136010.1, forward strand.
ACGGACCTTGGCGTGGTAGGAGGGCCTTCAAACAACAACAAAAACATCAGCCTCAGCCCGCTCTTGCGTGCCGTTTAGAGTGGCCTTTTGTTGTGACCGGCCCAAGGCACACCTGTGCAATAATCACGCTGTTTAATCAGCATCTTGATATGCCACACCTGTCAGGGGGATGGATTATCTTGGCAAAGGAGAAGTGCTCACTAACACGGATTTAAACTAATTTGTGAACAAAATTTGAGAGAAATAAGCCTTTTGTGTGCATAGAAAAAGTCTTAGATCTTTTATTTCAACTCGTGAAAAATTGGAGCAAAAACAAAAGTGTTGCGTTTATATTTTTGTTCAGTATATTTACAACATACCAGCTGGGAATTTCCGACTTCCAACACCGAATGCAATGCAATCAGTCCTAATTGGAGTCAGGTGGTTCTCATCTCTCTCTCTTAATTGAGTCTGAGTGATGCCATAGCCCTAGCACAGTCACTGGCTACGTTTACATGCACATAGTATCCCGGATAAAGCATTCCCCGTTTAAGGTCTAATTCGGGATACTATGTTTACAGGCATATTTAGTATCCTGCTTTCTAATCTCCCTGTATCCATACACATCTGCAAATAATCAGAATTCTTCTAGGAGTAACCTTCCACTAAAAGTCTTTTAGCTTGCTTGACTCCACTTCCGACTTGAGACTTCCCACGTAAAGCGAAATCACGCCTGCACAAATTTTGAGAAATGACAGCAGCCGGGATACGGTGTTTACATGCACCAGTATCCCTGCTAATATCGGCATATCCCAGCGACCATATTCGGGTTTCTCAAAACTGCGATAAGGGTTTATCTGGGTTTTTGTAAACGGGATATGATGTTTACATGTGCCATCACAAAAACAGGATCCTCCAATAACCTGAATATTGACGGGATATTGGTGTGCATGTAAACGCAGTCACTGTTTGTCTCTCTCAGCTGTTCTCTCTCTCTCTCTATTGGTCTCTGTCTCGTTCTTTCTCTCTCTTCCTCATGCTTTTGTGCACTCTGTGACCTCTCTCTATCAAACCTCGGCTATCAATAGAGCCTTTTAGAGCACATGCGTGTAGTTGCTTATCTGATCATTTGATTTGATCATTTGAAAGGGAAAGGAGGGGAGTGGCCAGGAAACGGAAGGAGGAGAGGCCGGAGGGGAGTGGGGGAGAGTGGGGGAGAGTCGATTGGGTTCATTGAATGTGTTTTATTTTCCATTATCACTGTAGCAATCCATTGTTATTTGAGCTGTCTTGGCTGTGATGTCAGGTGTGTGTGTTTTGATTAGTGATAGTGACTTGACATGGTTCAGTGAGTGTGTTTTGGTCTGTTATTGTGGTAGGAAACTCACTCCCTTCCTCTGAGTGTAGATTTTCAGTCTGCATTGGCACAGCAAACAGTTACTTCTCCCACTTCAGCTGGTGTGTGTGTGTGTGTGTAAGTGAGTGAGTGTGTCTGAGTGTGTGTGCGTGTGTGTGTTATGCATGTAGTCTTTTTCTCAAGTGAAGAGCTTGATTTCCAATCATTGCATTCAATTTCACTTTTAATTACTGGAGCCCCATTGGCTGCATCCTCTGTTTGTTTCTCTGTTCCCGTGTGTGTGTGTGTGTGTGTGTGTGTGTGTGTGTGGGGGGGGTGATAGACACACGGCCACACACATACGCATACACACGCACGCACACACACACACACTCACAACCCTAGAACCCAAACCCTGCATTCCTTAACCCCTACCCTTAACCCTCTCCACCACGTGACAAACCTTAACAAAACCCTAATCTAAACCTAATTCTAATCTTAACTTTAAACTGCGTCTCTAACCCTAAACAGCCCCTTAAAAGAATTGAGGAGCGGCAAAATGTCCTCCCTTTGGACTTTTCCACATCTTTCTAACCTTGTGAGGATGTTTTCAGGAAGAAAGTTTTCATATCTTTTCTTAGCACTTCTCTATTGCGTGATCATTCCAGGATTACAGGATATTATACGCTGTATTTTATTTTATTGTTGCACTCATTGTAAGTCACTCTGAATAAGAACATCAGCTAAATGCCTAAAATGTAAAATGGAGACAGACAGACAAACAAAGACAAATGGTTTGATGGTTGTACTTTCAGGCTTTGAAAAATGTTACTGAGATATTTAGGGTTGGCATGTCTATGCATTTTTTGACCTGTGTTGAGGATAATGAGTTACAGATTACTTTTTTGTGGTAATGAGTATCTTAACGTGTTTCTTCAATTAATGTAATCAGTTGTTACTTTATCAAACTTGTATTTTGTTTTTTATTTTGTCTTTTATTTTCCTTTCAAATGGTTACATTTTTAGTTAGTGCAAATTAAAAAGAAAAAAGTAAAGTGTTGCACTGACCATGCAGTCAGCTCAGAAAAGGGTAAGAACTGTAAGCTGTGCAGTGGGGAATTGAAAAGCACTTTCCAGTGTGTTGTGAGCGCCATCTGCTGTTTTTTTTGTTTTTAGACATGATCGATTAATCCTACCTTTGTGATCTCTCTAGTTTACCATACTGTATATCAGTGGTACCCAAATAAAAGCCAGCTACCTTAATGTTTTCTGTAGATAACAGTAGATTGTGTACTAAGTGATCATTTCTCTACAATAAGAGTGATGACATCACCAGCAGACTGAATTCAAACTTGAAAGTTTTTTACTGTACTTTTAATAAAGACTAATGTAACATGTTGGTATATGTAGCTATTAGGGGTAATACATAGATAAATGGACCAGTATCAGAAGAGCTAGGGACGACAGGAGCCAAAGGATGAACAACAGTAATGAAAAGCACAAGACAAAATTGAATAGAAAATAGTTGTATTGTAAAAAGGCAGGTGAGTATTCCAATGTAATTGGCCAAAATAATAAACTAAAATAATAAATGTGTGTACACACCAAAATAAAATAGATATTTCAGTTCGGTTGAGAGATAGATTGTTTGGGCCGAATGATATGTGAGTGTGTGTGGGAATCTATCCATCCAAGTTCTTGAGTGTGAGGAGGTAGGTCCATTCCACAAGGGTGTGTGTGTGTGTGTGTGTGTGTGTGTGTGTGTGTTTCAATCCTACCGCAGCAGGTAAAGGCAGGGAAACTGTCCCTCCACAGGTATGTTAGGGGTGGCTCGCCATCCAGACTGAAGCATCTGGAATCTTGTCTGTTGTCCTTGGAATCGCTTTCAAAGATTCTCCTTATGCAACAAAAACCTGACCTATAGACAAGGTGACACAGTAACTATCAGTTACTATCAAACCTTTTTCCTGAGCTATTAACAAAACCTAAGTGTAAAAGCTAAAATCCAAGTGCAAATGAAAAGGTGGCAGTGAACGTTATAATCCGATCTGATCCAGAGCAAGTTAACTACAATCAGAATGTATCAAATACTCAGAGGCAGTAAGCTACAAGTCACTGTTTCGCCAGAGACGGCCAACTCGGCCTCGATTCGGGTCATGCTCTAGGTTATAGTAAAGCATGGAGTAATATTTATCAAGCAAAATAAATTGAAGTTTTTCTTACCGCTTCGTTTGAGTGACAGCTGAACAGAAATAGCGGAGTGCGGGAACAAGAAGTCAAGGGTCAAGGGACGGCTGATCATTCTTATTGGTTGACACCGTTCTTCGATTTCATCTGATTTGCTTAGAGTTTCTCTCATCAAAGCAATAACTCTTTATGGTTTGTTTTGTTTTTTTTGCAATAAAAATTATTTCTGTCTAACCTTCAGTGTTATGGTTGTGTTTATATTTATGTATTTTTTACTAAGAAATAAAACATTTCCTAATGGCTGTTATTTTAGCCTGGCTACACTAAGTTAGTAAAGTAACTAGTTACTATTTAGGGCAAGTAACAAAGTACAGGAAGTACTTAGTTTCAAAAGTAACTTTCTCCAACACTGTTCTTGACTACTGCAGTTTTTACAGTAACTGTGTAAATGTAGGCTATGTTGTTTGTGTCTGTACGTTATTAGACATGCATGTGTGCATGCATTTGTGCGTGCTTGTAGGTGCGTGCACTGTAGCCTGTGTGTGTGTGTGTGTGTGTGTGTGTGTGTGTGTGCTTTTGTGCTCGTGAGCCCTTCTCTCCCAGTCAGTGGGATCCGGTGCCCTCAATCTACAATATGTTCATTACTCAGAATCAATGATGACTACTTTCTTTCCCTCCCTTTCTTTGTCTAGTTTCTTCTCTTTCTCAATCTGTGCTCTGGTTTCTTCTTGCGTCTCCCCATGACAGGTTTTGCGTAATATCTAACAGCTGAAGTACAAATCCAAAACAAAAGAACACAAGGACGAAGGATGGATAAAAATCCCAGAACTTTACTTGTCAACCAAGGATGCGTCAGGTGCTGACTTGGCCGATGAGAATAAATTCCCCATTACCTCGCTTTCTCTCTCTCTCACAGCGGCTGGAGTCCTCTACCTTTGTGATTGGCTTTTCCATATTAGGAGTTTGATACGGAAAACATGAATCTAAGGTCTGCTGGTTTGTTAAATTATTTCCCAGCAACCCAGCGAGCATTTGATGGATGGCAACATGCAGAAGGGGTCAAGTTCAACGTCAACCCAAACAAGCAGAATTTTCCACAATATGGTACCATGGTAAAAAAAAAAAAAATCATATTAAAACTGATTTGGAAACTGTTTTGAATAGAGGTCAGAAATATATTTAGATCCCAATTGCACAAAACAATGCAGGTAGCAGCTCAGGACGACTATGAACGTCGTCTCAACTTTCATTTTGGTGTTTTATTTACACGGCTTTTCAGTGTTGGTGCAGGCCGTCGCATCAGCGTCTATTCAGGGCCTGATCCTCTTTAAGATCCTCTATTGTGTTTATATCATATTTTTTTAAAATATTTAATATCATTTGTTCTGTGTGTTTCTTTTAAGTCTCCAGCCATCCTTCACGCACTTTGTTTTTTTTTTTTTTTTTTTTTTTTACTTTTTGATCTCCACTACTCTCCTTTCTCCCATTCCTACAGATCAATAGATAGCTAGTTATTTTCAGGCAGTTGGTAAATAATTCATTTAGCTACCTACAGAATTTCGGGGGATTGATTGCTGAAGATCTCTTTAACGAATGCCTCGCAGAACCCTTTCCCCACTGAATCATATCTCCCCTCCAGTTTATTCTTCCATCCCTTCTACCTCTCCCTCGCTCTTATTTTATTTCTCTTCCTAGATCTCTCTTACCTGATCATTTTAGAGTCACAGGAATATTGTCAGGGCACTATGGCTCCGGCTCTTGCACTCCTTGCCACATGGCTGCTTGTAATGTTGGTGATCTGGAAATTGAAGCTTGGTGCACTTATTGTAAATTTCTCTGCATAAAAACGTCAGTCGAATACCTAAACTGTAAATGTAAATGTACAAGAAATTATTCCAACAAACGCCTTAAAGAGTTTTCCAACACCTTCCAGCCACAAAAAATCCCCTGCAACTTTTTTTTTTGCAATTCATAATAATAGGTTGATACACAAAAATAAACTAAATCTAAGATAAAATAAACCCACCACTCCGTTTCAAACCTCCTGTGTTATTGTCTTTGTCTTTATTGTTGTCACCCATCACAATGAAATCGAAGGCGGGGCTACGGATCTGTCCGTCAAACATATCGTAGGTGACATCACTGGTCTGACTCTGACGAAATAAACAGATTGGCCTAATGGGGGTGCTATTAAACATCTTTTTTTTTTTTTTTTTATCCTTTAGTGTAGCTAAACTAAAAAAGAAAAATTGTTTCTACCCAGACAGAAAAAGAAACCAGAGGTGTCGTTTCCGTGGCGTGTTTTCAAACTCGGAGCCAATCGAATGGCTCCACAAGGTCTCGTTATCTAACATTTTCTAACGAGAAGTTCTCCAGACCTTCGTTAGTTTGAGACAGGGGTGTGGCTATGTGAGATTACACTTACACTACCACTGCCAGTCTCTTTTTCCAGACCTCAATCCCTTTACCCCCCTCCCCATTTCCCAGAGATAGACAGATAGATAGAGGAGGAATACCGATGGGTCGTAAGTGGCTGCTTTGAGATAAGACCTCCTCATGCTTCCTCCAAGATTGACCTAGGTTTAGAATACACACACACACACACACACACACACACACACACACACACACGCACAGAGATCTATATCTTTAACCTCAGTGGCTTCTAAGAGTCTGACTCTGCTCCCAGACTTCAGTTAAATCCATACACTAGTTTGACCTACAATCCACTATGGGATTTAAATCAAGTTATTTCATTTTAAATGAATTCCTATCGCTTCTGTTGGGAGAACTTCCTATCTTCAAGAAAGGTAAATTTTTAAGGCAGAAAAGCAAGAGTTGAGGCTATATGGTCAAGTCGTTTTCCAGTTCAACCAGATAAAAATGTAAACAAAATCTATAAAAAGATGTATGTAAGCAAAAGCATTTCTCACTATGAATCCACAGCCTGAGTTGGTTGGATCAGGAGGGAATTGAACCCGGCCCTGCAGCTAAATCTATATCTTAGTCTGACCTCTGCCATGGGATTTGAGCTCAGTGAAATTGCCTCGTGAAGGAAATCCATGGCATTAACCCAAACGATAACTCAAGGAATGCAGGTAAATCTATACTTGTTTAAATGTTAATGTCCCCTGACTGAGGTGTTTTTCTGTTTGATGAGCAGACATCAGGACTGGGGTTCCTTTTCTTTCAGTTTAATCCATTTCAAACGGGAATAGAAATGGCAATGAATTTGTTAAAGGCAGAACATTCATCCTGAATTTTTACTGAATAGGCTAGAGATGTGAGAAGTACTTCAATATCCTAAACTGATCGACTCAAAAGGGAATTGATGTTAAACCTATACATTGATTAGGTAAATTGACCATAGGGTATGACCAGTAAACGGTCACAACTGGTCAGCGGTTAGACAGCGAGTTTGTAACTCAGTGCAAAAATACACCATAGATGCACCATTTAAAATACAAAAAGCTACACTTCATAGCAGCACTTTTAATTTCTGAACCATAATGCATATTTACATGTTAGACCATAAATATGTAGGACAAGCACTCACAGTTCTCTTCTTACAATTCGATTTTCATCATCATTTTTGAAGCAACAGTCCACTGAAACACACGGATGTTTCGGGCGATGCTTTCCTCAGTGTGTGTAACAGGTGTATGATGTCACCAATGATTATATTAACATCGACTCCAACCGCCAATAATGTGACTTAAAATATCTACATCACAGACTTTCTCATTTTATAACATGAGGCAAAACAAATAGACAATATTTACAAAAACCCCACCAAAGAGAAATTTAGGTTAATAACCTCTTGGCTATATGACCTACACTACTAGGCTACATTACCGCTTTTTTTTTTTTAATACACAATATATTTACAAAAAACATGCAAAAGAGAAATCCACACTTAGACCTCCAGGGGCTTCAGTTCCCTGGGAATATATCCAGTAATCTTCACGCTGTAATATCTATTTTTCTCTGTTTCCACCTCGTTTAGGATTCTGGACTACTTACATTTTAGGCATTTAGCTGACACTCTTATCCAGAGCAACTTACACTGAGTACAAGAAGCTTAATTTCCTAGATCACCAACATTACAAGCAACCAACAGTAAGGAGTGCAAAGGGTCAGAGCCATAGTGTCCTGACAATGTTCCTGTGATCAGAAAATGATCATGTAAGAGCAAATTAGAGCTAGTACAGGAGGAAGATATGGTGACATAACGGTGACATGAGGAATTTCTTACAGAGAAGATTTTTCAGCCTACAGTGGAAGACTTAAAGCAAAAATCCTCCACCCTAAAACACGTAAACACTGAAAAAACAGCTAATGGCGACGTTCCTTGCATTTCTGGGTCCATTTAGTTGTTTGGCGGTGTAGTTTTCTTATTCCTGTGGATAACTAGACAGACATCGACAACATCATGTCACACTCACAATTCCAGCACAGCTACAATGGAGATTGACAGCAGAAAATAATGGTAAACAGCAAATTTGGTATCAGAATCTTCTTTCTAGACTCATCAGTTTTGCACCAATGTTCAATAATCACACAGGAAGAAATCCATCGTAGAAGAGGCAGAGAGACTGATTTCTCCACCCATGGAAGCCTCAATAGACCAGAATGCAATGCAGCAAAGACATGCATCTTCGCGGATTTGTTGTTGGTAGCGTGGGAAACACAACGCCCTCTTCAGCGGCTTTTTTTTTTATCACTGTCCCTGTATCGCTCTCTTCACACCTCTTCTCTAGGGGCTGGTCGAAAGGCATTCTGGGAAACGTAGGAAATCACTAACTGAAGTGGACGAAGCGGGTCGAGGGAAAGTGGGTACAATAAAAAAGTAAATTGCAACACTTCATCACAAAATAACTCCTGGAATGCATTGAACATGACAGATTGATGATATCTAACAGTGTGAGAGTGTTAGAGGGGTTTTTCCTTTAAGTGGGAGGGTCAAGTCTAGCTATCCTGTGGGATTTGAGCGCGGTTATGTTATGTTATATTGCCTGCGGAGTTAAATCTGTGGCATTAGCATTGGGGCGATAACACAAGCAAAGCAGGTAAATCTTTGCCTATTTAAATGTAAATGTTTCCTCAGTGTAATATGTTTCTTTCTGATGATTAGACACTCCCCACACCAGAAAAGCAATTTACTGCAGTGTACTATAGAAGATGTCTTTGAACTAATTAGGCAGTAAGAGGTCGACTGAAGCTGGATTCAAACAGGCTCAAATCATCTATTACAGTACAGATCTGATGAGGAGAAACCACACCTGATTCCTCCACCATTAAGTGCCTCCATTATGTGTTTCTGTAGTGGGAGAGGAGAAACTAAAGTGAAGAAAGAGGAAGGATAAAGAAAAGGGGATAGAAGTGGAAGGAGAGGAGAGGAGGAATGAGGAGAGGAGCAGGAAAGAAGTAGTCGAAAGGAGAGAAAAAGAGGGATGAAAAGACAGTTGGGAAAAAGAAAGATAAAGGTGTAATGAGGAGCATAGGGATTAGATGAGGGATTAGAGCGAATAATGACATTTTCTACATTCATAGCACAGCAAAAAACAATCTTTAAATGATTGCATATTTATTAGTCAAAACATAACAGTGATTAGGATTCAGAAAAGAGATATTTTATGAAAAAAGATATTATTACAGTCTTTTGGATTTTTGTTTATACTTTGTTTTTACTATCAGATAGAGCTCAAATTAAGCTTTCCGATGATGTATAATACTCGTTTTCGGCCAAAATGTCACTTCGGAAAAAAACAGAGAGAACTGGAGTGAAAGGAAAGGAAGAAGATAATGAGAACAATTAATAAAGATCATGTACAATTAATAAAGGTAATCACATAAACAAGTCTATAAAAGTAAGAGGGCTGAAGAATGAAAAAAATGAAGAGAAAGAAGGAGAAGGAAAGAAGAGAGGAGCTGTGATAGAATTGTTTGGTGTGTGTGTGTGTGTGTGTGTGTGTGTGTAGTTGCGGCAGGTCAGGTGGGAGTTAACCAGGTGTGAAACGAAATGCATTGTGGGTATGACCTTTTTGTCCTGTTGTCACAGAGATGGAGCAGCGGGTAAATTCTCTCTCTTCATTTCTGTTTCACTCTCACTGTCTTTCTCTTTCTCTCTTATTCTCTCACTCCCTCCCATTCTTTCTCTTTCTCTCTTATTCTCTCCCTCCCTCTCATTCTTTCTCTTTCTCTCTTATTCTCTCACTCCCTCCCATTCTTTCTCTTTCTCTCTTATTCTCTCACTCCCTCCCATTCTTTCTCTTTCTCTCTTATTCTCTCCCTCCCTCTCATTCTTTCTCTTTCTCTCTTATTCTCTCACTCCCTCTCCTTCTTTCTCTTTCTCTTATTCTCTCACTCTCTCCCATTCTTTCTCTTTCTCTCTTATTCTCTCACTCCCTCCCCTTCTTTCTCTTTCTCTCTTATTCTCTCACTCACACACTTTCTCTGCTCTTTACATTTTGTGATCTATTCCATCTCTGTTTCACTGCATATATCTGAGGTGCCTATGCGTGTGCACACACACACACACACACACACACACACACACACACACAGATTTACTCCCTCCTCTGAAGTATCGGCTCAACCCAAACAGGAAGTGGTTCCTTTGTTTTCAAATGTTGCTATGGTGAGGTCACTTCCTGTCTGCGTAACAGCCGGCCGGCCGGCGTCTGATTCCAGCTTGTTTTCTTTCAAAAGGAGGAGAGAGAGAGAGAGAGAGAGAGAAAGAGAGAGAGGGAGGGAGAGAGGGAGGGAGTAAAAGCGAGAGTTAGAAAAGAAAAAACGGGAGAAAGAATGTGATAGAGGGAGAGAAAGCGTGAGACTAAAGGAGTAAAAAGTAAGGAGGGAATAAGACGAAAGGTGTGAAGTGAGAAAGAGCCAGAAAGAGAAAAAGCAAATGAGACGGATGAGGGGATTACAAGTGAGGGAGCAACAGGGAGAAAGAAGGAGAAGAAACATAGTTTGACCCATAGTGAGAATCCCAGATGTTCTCCTAGGAAGGAAGTGGAACCAAAGGGGATTTGTTGCGCGTTCCTCTAAACTGTCCCCCTCCCTCTGAAACCGTCTTGACTGCTGATATCAGTTCCACTTGTATGACCTTGTGTCAGCCTGCAGTGTAAGTGATATGAGCAGTTTGGTGGAGGCTTTTATCCAAAACACCACCATGACTGCATATAGTTTTAGCCTGAGTGGGAATCAAACCCTTTATGGGACGGATGGAGAGCAAAATATCATATCTGATTTCATGGGACAAACATAAAAATGTCTGATTTGTACTCCGTATGTGACCAAGATCAGTATCTATAGTTACACACAAAAAAGCAGACTCTCATCCCCTACACCTTCTAACTCTCTTCAATCTTTATCTCTCTCCCAAACTCTTATTTTTACTTATTTGCTCAGCATTTCACTCTAAAGCCCCATTCGGACAGGATTAGTTTTTCTCCAGGGTAGGAAGGGTAATTGTAATTATTACTTGAGCTATCTGGTAATTTGGATCCCGCCTGGAGGCACCGTGTCCGTGGTTTTCCCTCTCGACCTCAGTTTTAATTTTGGCCTCAATTAGCTGCCGTTTTTTCAGCAGCACTCGTACAGAAGGTGGTCTGATCGTCCTTGTCCCGTCTGGAGAGACTCGTCTGTGTTTCAACTCATTTGCAGATGATTTGCACACCAGTCGTGCTACTTTACAAATTGCAAATGAGCGGGGAATTTCATTTTTGTCTCTGAAAATCTAAAAAAAGACGGGCCGTGATGGAGGCAATTGAGGAGGATTTTGCAAATTTGACTGATAAGAACCCACTTACACCATACACTCCTTGGGAGCCAATAAAATGAGAGCAGATGTTAAAGTGGTAATTTGCAAGATTTTCAGTTTATTGATTTTGGCGATATCTTTGGTTATAATCGCTCGTTGCTGTGATGCTTCTGCACTGCACTTCCCAGAGATCACCTGTCAATCAAACAGTGTGGGCGGAGCTTGGAGTTTCTGTTGATGCAGTTTGAGTTTCTCTTTTCTCTGTCTGTTCAGCCATGGTGGCTATCGCTGCTCATGCTAACTACCCAGTTCTTCTTCTTCTTCTGTTGATTCCAAACAAACTGTTGTTGCTGCTGCTGGAAACATAAAACGCATCACGTCCTGTGCACAGTTTTTCCCAGGAAGGAGCTACCAGTCCCGGGTGTTTAAAACAGCAAATGTAAACGTTTTCATGAACTGGATGTAGGTTGAATCACTGTTGTCTTAGAGAGCAGTAAAACAGACATTTATTGATATAAAAATGTCAAGGATTATTACCTTTAAGTACATCAGGAGAGCTACTGTAGATCCTTAAATGCACTGACTGCAATGACAACAGTAAGTATTCGATCTATAGCCTAACCAGGATTATTTTCATGCTGTTTTTGGCTGCCATGTTGAACTTTCAAGCGCTGATCGTATCAAAATCAACTAGCAGGTTTTGCATGCAGTGATGCTTGTGTTTGACCATACTCTGCACCTCCGTCTGTGATTTGGTGCGGAGTGATGAATGGAGCTTTGCGTGATCATCCTGTGGTTGTAATTTTGGTGATCAAGAAACTGAAGCAGATTTTACTGCTGCACTTATTATGGATAAGAGATAAGAGAAAGAGAGATAAGATAAGAGACAGCTAAAATACCTACAGTGTCAAATGTAACCCGCTCCGTCCTACACGTTCTCACCCCTCTTCTCCTTCTTGATTGTTTTTAAGTGGGACGTTTAATTTTAGAACATCAAAGGTCTCGTTTTTTTTCTCTTCCTTTTGCCTCTCCCCTCCCTGTTCTCTCTCTCCACCCAGACTGCAGCTGTCATCCAGGTAGACGATCTGACCTCTGAGTAGTCAGGAGATTACAGCTTTAAGGTTCTTGTTTCACACTGTTTTTCACCACCTGCTCTGTTTTTTTCTCTCTTTTTTCTTTCTCCCTGTAACTCTCTTTCTCCAACTTGGAACTGACAATATGTTGAAATAAGTCTAAGGTAGTTTTACTTTGAGAAAATTGTTCTTAGTGAAACTACATGAGATACAAATGAATTGATCTCACCCCATACACAGGTTTTTTTTTCTCTTGTTTTAAGAAAAATAAGAGGACTGAATACAAAATAAATGTTTTCATAAGATGAATATTGTTTGCTCTCTCTCTCTCTCTCTCCCTCTCTCTCTCTCTCTCTCTCTCTCTCTCCTTGCAGGCTGATCATTAGGCCTGTGTCTGAGTATTAATTTGTTTCAAAGGCAACAGTAAACATGTCGTCCTCCACAAATGATGCACTTCCCTTCTGGGCCAATTATTATTTTGAAAATGCCAGTACAGAATGGTGAGATGCATTATTATTAATCAAGTTTTTCGATAATACAGCTGCAAATAAAGAGCTAAGTAGATGAATACACACCCATCCCATCCTTTTCACCCCTCCCCCCCAAATAAATAAATAAATAAATGCATGGTTACCACCATTTAAGAGAACCACCATTTCCATAGTTATTAAACTCTTACTCTAGTCCGTCTGGTTGAACAAATGAACAATGTAGCATTCCCTTTGGGTCGATCAGTGTCATTTTAAACATGCTGGAACACAGCGGTGAGATGCATCATTCTCCCAAGTTTCGTCAAAATCCAATCAGCGGTGCCTGAGATATTGAGCCTGAGACAAGGATGGCCAAACAAATGATGTGGCGCCCCCCTTGGGCCAATCAGTGTAATGGTGAAAATGCTGAAACCCAGTAGTTTTGTCAAAGCTTCGTTAAAATCTGATCGGTGTTGTGTCTTAAGATATCACATGACGAACAGACAAACGAACAGAAGGAGATGGATCCATATTCCACTCCCAACACTTTTTAGAATTAATGTTTTTTGCAGGGAAGCTCTCGTTGTTCTTCCTTTCGCTCTCTCTCTCTCTCTCTCTCTCTCTCTCTCTCTCTCTCTCTCTCTCTCTCTCTCTCTCTCTCTCCCATGCGGAGCCACAGGCAGGCAGACAGACCATCTTTCCTCTCTCGCTTCTTAGCTGTCCAAACAACAGGTAGTAGATGTGGAGGCCAAACAGCCGGAGGTTTTACACTTTCTGGTGGATCCTTGTTTCACACAGCTTATCTCTCTCTCTCTCTCTCTCTCTCTCTCTCTCTCTCTCTCTCTCTCTCTCTCTCTCTCTCTCTCTCTCTCTCACTTCATCTTCTCTCTATATACCTTTGAGCTCTTTTTCTTTGCATCTTGTTCTTCAGCTCACCTTCCCCCTTTTCTCCCTTCCATCTCATCCCTTAGATCACTTTCTTTTTTCTCTAGCTCACTTTCTCTCTTCTGTTTTATCTCGTATTGCTCTCCTCCATTTCTCTATTCTTCTGGATCTATCTATCTATCTATCTATCTATCTGTCTATCTATCTATCTATCTATCTATCTATCTATCTATCTATCTATCTATCTATCTATCTATAACTTTTTTAGCCTGGAACCCAACTTGGATATATTTAGTCTTGCCCTGGGACCCACATGAAGAAAACATACCTGTATTCTCGCCATATGGAGGCATATGGGGATTCAAAAGAAAGAAAGGATAAAAAGGATATAACCGTCATAGAAAATGATAATCAAATGCTCAGCTTGTCTAGTCTGCAGTTTTGGCTGCTTGACAGGCTACTAACTGCAGCCTAATTAATTTTTCTGTGTAATTCTTGCTATCCAAATAAGTTTTGTTTGTGTTCTCCAAACGCTTAACAAAACACCATCTGTCCACTGCTGCTAATGGGCTGGGACACTTCTGAAGCTCTCCTTTATTCCCACAGATAATAAGCACTTTCACAATTTAGGAATGTGAATGATGTCATTTTATTCCCATCTGCCAAATTTGGGTCACTATCAAAATGACCAAAATGATCTGTAGTCAAGACCACCTTTTCCAAGACCAGGGGCCAGTTGCATAATGATGATGATAACTAGTCTTAGACTTAAATCTGACCTTAAGTCAAACTTGCTGTGGACACTTATACATGTTCCTACTACTTCTTGATTGTTGTAGATCTCTAATGGCTTGTTTCTGTCTCTAAAGACTCACTCTCTTCTTCTGGGCTCTTTCCAAAAACCAAAGATTTGCCATCTTTTATGAAATAGCTTCAGTATTTAAACTTCCCACTCTGACAGTTAGGCCGACTCGTTGCTATAGAAACAAAGTTCTTAACCCAAGCTTAGCCAAATTAGTCAGTCTTAATATTTAAGCAAGACTAATCTAACCGGAGAATCTAAGACCAGTCTAAGGCTTAGACTAGTCTTAAACTCCAACTGAGTCCAACTGAGTTCAAGACCGAGACCACAACAAATCCTATTTAAAGCCTATCCTATTTACAAGTCCTATTTAAAACCAAAATAGGCAATAAAAAATGTACATGTCTTTCAAAATGTACAAATAATAATTAAGGAGTTTCTTAAGGGTCAGCAGAGATGATAGATCCTGTCTATCTGCAGGAGATCTGTACTAAATCCTTCAACATCCAACTAATTAATGCACAGGATTTTGAATAATCAGATGTAATCACCTACATTGTTTGTAGTGCAGGAGAGAAAATAAACCAAGCTGGACCAGGTGGAGACAAACCTATCTTTGAAAAATGTTTAGGTAGGTGGGAAAAAGTCGAGTCAACATCCAATTAGTGACGAGACAAGTCCGAATCAGAACAGGCTTGAGACCGAGACCAGTCCCAGGCTTCAGAAAAGTGGTTTCCAGACCGGAATCAAGTACTACAGCTCTGGTTTTGGCTAATATAATTCAATGTCCATGTTTGCTGTTTGAACATGGACACACTCATCTGTATCTGTACATCATTTGTACCACATTTAAAACTGTGTGGACTGCTTTGCCAAATTGGTTGGATTTGAAAATCAGAAAACTAGATGTAGTCACTTTCCCCACATCCTCCTCTCTTTCTCTCCATTTCTCCCCACTTAACCCATATTATCTCTTTTTTTTTTACCCAGATTTTTTTCCCTCACTCTTTGCCGTCTTTCCCCTCTCCCTCCCTGTCCTCTGTCCCCTCCTCTTTTCCCTCCGCCCCCCCCTTCCTCTCCTCTCCCCTCCTTTCAAAAGTGTTGCTTGGTGTTTCATCATTTTTCTGAGAAGCCGTCCAATGAGCGCTCGAGTACCGGCAGCTGATCTCTAGTAGAGAGACGGAGGAGGATGGGTGGAGCGTCACAGATGGGGAGAGAGAGAGAGAGAGAGAGAGAGAGAGAGAGAGAGATCACCCAACTCTTATCATATATGCTCACAACAATTAAAGACAAAGCAGACCATGTTAAATTTCAACAAACATTTATTTGTGAATTCTATGACAAACAGGAGGCAATGATAATATCTCGTCTTACAAGCTACATGGTTGGAAAAACAAAAATACCCAACCCTTTAAAATCCCCGACCCCTTTTAAAAATCCACTCGGATCAAATTTTCTTATTTTACTTAGTTCACTTTTGCTGCATCTGGTCATTTTGTTTTCTCTTCAGTTTCAAAATGCACCTATGTACAGAAGAAATGTTCAAGTGTTTTTCTATAAAGGGAGAGAGCTACATACTTCGACAGCGGCCCGGTCCAGACCGACTGTTGACATTCAGCTTTTCTCGAAGAGACGGAGGGATAGAAAGAGTACAAACAAAGTTCTCTTTTCTTTTCAAGTCGCAATACAAGGGGATGAATTTCTTTACCGGGTTTTCATTTCATTTCTTTTTCTTTCATTGCATTCTCCTTTTATTCAAGAATCAAGCGTTATTAAAAAAGATGGGAGTATATTATATAAAGCGAATATACAGGCAGTCTTTAGGTAATTGTTTAGCTAACATTATGAACAGCTAAGAAGTCATGTACATATTGCTAAGATGTTATGATAATTCAATATGAATGGGTTGGAAACACTTAACAGTTCAAAAGACTCATGGAAAAGATATGAGTACAGTGTTTTTACCTCTTCAGTCTAAACATGTTGCTTTGCTTACAGACACACAGGAAACAATTAGACTCAGTCTAACATCTTATCGGCTATTTGTGCCATGCAACCTGTAAGAACTCGTCTGTCATTGGCTGGTGATGCCGTGTGACCTGTAAAACTGTTCTGTCATTGGCTGCGATGTCTACTACTTATTACCTGAGGGGGAGGAGCGAATGTAACACCTGACTGGCAGGTGGAAAGGCTGGAGAGGCGGAGACAGAACTGACCAACGACATCGGAGTCAAAGAGAGATCGGAGCCTCATGCCGCGTTCTCGTTATGTCGGATTCACCGTAAATATGAGCTGCCAGCTGGGAAGAAACGCTCACATCAGCCCCCCTAGCAGTAAGTACAACTAGCATATGTGGGATTTTTTTTGTAGGCTTCGATTTCTCCCACCTGGCGTCACAAATGGTGTCAACACAGGCGGCAAACACTGCAGCAAATCCATCGATGTTGGCAGTCTAAGATCACAAAAATCCAAATTGTCAGTAATATTCACAGTAATACTATCAACTCTACATATGAAAAGCAGGGAATGTCTGCTGCAGTTTGTTTATGGTTGATTTTAAATTCATAAATAAAAATAATTTTGGATGTGGGTGTTCCAGCGAGTCAAACCCGTGAACGCTTTCCCAGCTGTGGCAACGAAATATGACGAGAACGCGGCATTAGTACGACAGTGGCAGTGTGAATATGGGATACTTTGGACGAGCATAACTTAACTACCTCTTTATCCACAACCCCACCATGTGCTCAAATCATCGTCTTGTCCAAAATACTGGTCTGAGCTGGACTCTGCCATATCAGAAGAAAGCCTAGGACTGGAGGTTGGCCAAACCACGAACCAAAACCTAACCTAGTCCCAGTATTTACACGTTTGGAGGTCTGATCACGCTAGTAAAGCAAGACTACCTAAACCATAACAGTCACTGAGTTCCACTGCGACACATTTTGGCCATCACCAAGTATGCCATTTAGCCACCACTGAACATGAATGTAAACACAAAACCTGACTTATATTCCAGAGGTTTATATGAAACACTATTTCCCTTTTAACTTGTGTGACTAGTCAGCTGCAGGTCTACACTAAAGAAAACAAATCGAGACGTTTAATCTCCATCGTGTTTGGCTGCTTCCTAAGCTTAGTCATTTAACTCTCAAGGACACAAAGCACACACACAGATAGTTTTGCATGGTCTCGCAGTTGTGACAGCTGACCAAATGTCGAGTTGATGAACTGATACTGACCTTACACTAACTTGCATTAAAGTTGGTCACTGGAATCGTCGCCAAAAAAAGGCAGTTCTGTTGGTAAAGTATGGTGCAACTGGCTGTAATTTCAGCGTTCAACTGGGAATTAACTGAAGTATACTGTAAGTCCAGTTCATTTTCCAGGTGAATCTGAAACATCACTTAAAGATAGTGAACAGAGGAAAAAAAACCCGAAAAGCTGGCATCATCACACCTAGTTACTGTTATAGCCAAATATTGTGCAGAGAAATAAAAAGTTGTTCTTAAACCAAGACATCTTTGTAGAGGAAAGGCACTGGAGTGACCTTCTCACTGACAGCAGGACTAAATGACAACAGGACTAAGGCCCCGGTATACAGGTATCAAACATGTGCAGAAGGTTGATGCATCATTATGTTGAAGATACGTCAATAGAAATACATTTTACGTTATTTTCTAACATGTCTCAGAGTGTATCAATCATGTAGAGAGCGTAGGAGGTAGAATAGGGACCGGTAAACTGATCGATGAGATTTATCCCTACAGGAAGGACGGAAGAAGAAAGAACGTTGATTTCATCCACATGGATGGAGGAGGAGTCTTACTGATTACTTACAAGAATTTCTAGAAAGACCTACGTTACATTACTCCAAAGTATCTTATGATCTTTGTAACGCAACTGTGAATGATCATAGTAACATGATACTTTAGCTATTATAGCTTTGGTATGGAAACGAAGAGGTCTATGCCAAAATCTCTATAATATAAAGAAGAGTCTGGAAAAGTGTTTTCAAGTTACTTCCTATCCTTGAAGTACCATCAGTTGTTTTAGGTTTGTGCTGTCTATCCTTTTCTAAGAGTAGGTGTCCTGTTGTTCAAATGGGGCGTATCTCATTTTGAAAGAAAACTTTTAAAATCTTCAAACCAGTAGTTACTAATCGTCGTAGTTACAGATGGTGTGCAAATGGGTTTAGTATCTGTGGGTCATCAAAATTAACTTAGACTGCAAAAAATATGCACCTTAACAAGTCATTTAATCTTGTATTTAGTCTTAAAATTGCTGAATTTCTTAAAACAAGTGAAATATC
The DNA here is from genome assembly GCF_048128805.1 of Centroberyx gerrardi. Lineage (NCBI taxonomy): Eukaryota > Metazoa > Chordata > Actinopteri > Beryciformes > Berycidae > Centroberyx > Centroberyx gerrardi. The sequence continues at coordinate 4,938,248 of NC_136010.1, forward strand.
TGCTAATGTGTTTCACATTCTTCCATTGCAGTTTCACTTGTTTTAAAATGTTTTGTTGAAACGTGACAATATTCTTGAAATAAGGCAGACAGTCCACTTGTTTCAGGACACTGCCACTTGATTATAAAGTCTTTGCACTGCAACTTCTCTCATCCTGTTGGAAGTTTTTTCACTTTAAAAAAAAAAAAGATTTTAAGAGTGAATACATGATTAAGGGCTTGTGAAGATGGACATTTTTGTTTTGCAGTGTACCAACAGAGCTGCTGCCAAACCCTAATATTACAGTATCATACTGTGTCTCTATGGTCCCAGACTCTGTATGTTGGCCTGTGGTAGAAGAGATGGAGAGATGACTGACTCACAGACTGTGGTCATGTCAGGACTGCTGCCAGCCTGCAGTTCTAGCCTGTGGTGAGGTGGTTTCTGCCTGTTACAGTCCATGCTGTGTATCAAAGCCTCTGAGGCTATTTATAGAGGGATTTCAGGTGACGTAACGCACCCACTGGCGGCCATAGTGGAGGACCTCAACTCTTGGGCAACAGTGGATGTGAAAAGCTAACGGTAGTCTCAACAGAATTGAAAATAGAAAAGACAAGACAGTTTACCTAAATTTGGAAACAAATCTACTTCATCAGACTATTCATTTTTACTGAGATGACCTACAACCACACCATGGCAGGCTTTTTCAAGAACTTGTCTTTTTGTAGCGTGGTTGCTATATATTTAGCCTTTATTTGCACACAGTTAATTCTCCGTTGTGGACCTTCATGATGGCACCATGACAATGTTGCTAGGTTTGTGACGCAACTGCAAAGCCTCTACTGATGAAAATGCAGACATTTCATGGAATATGATAAGGAATAACAATAAACAAGTCTAAACACTGGATTCTGAAAGGAGCAAAAAAAAAAAATTCAGACTTTCAACCATATGTGATCTAGACATGGTATTTTCCAGAAAACTACTTTCACGCTAGCTGTGCTTTGTGGGACAGTTGGAATGCATCTTTAACCAATCAGATTGGCTAAAACTACCTGTTGTATAATCATGGTTAAAAATCAGATATCCTATTCCTGTGTCAATCAAGCCAATGGCTATTGGACCGGTGACTGGCTGCAGACTGTTGGTTTTACACCAGTAGCGAGGGCTGGAGACAGAGCGGCGTTTAGACTGTGGGTTTTCCCCACTGTGTTATTTAAATACATGCACTGTTACTGTAATGCCCTATTTTAAACTGCTGAGTCATTAAATGGTATGCTGAGACAGAGAAACACTCACTGGGGAGACTGCTGCTCATACACAAACAGTGGCAGAGAGAGAGAGAGAGAGAGAGAGAGAGATAGAAAGAGAGAGGTGATAGAGAAAATGAAATAAGACGAAAAGAGAATAAAGCGAAAATGAAATAAGACGAAAAGAGAAGAAAGAGAGATGGCAGGTAAAGATGAGATAGATAGATAGATAGATAGATAGATAGATAGATAGATAGATAGATAGATAGATAGATAAATGAACGCCTTGTTAAAAGCAGCAAACCCACAGCAGACTCTGCACTAAGTAGCACCATGACAACTAAAGAGTAGAATACAATAGAAAGAATAGAATAGTATATCAGCAAAAAACATCCATATAAAAAAAACAAAACTAAACAAAAATAATTTACTTTCCAGAAATACAATAACCCTTGGTATATATATATAAAAAAGTTAATATATGTATATATATCCTACCATACTGTAAACCATTTCGTTCTTTCTCCCCTGTGGTACAGTACTTTATTATAGCCTTGTTATAGTCTGGTCTGTGTAAATGTGCGTAAAAACAATCTTACCCATAAAATAAAAGGCCTGCCGGGTTTGTTTGTGTGTTTCGTGTGGAGTGAAGTTTTGGTGCGAGCTGACTAACAGGCGATCTGACTAACAGGCGATCTGACTAACAGGCGATCTGACTAACAGGCGATCTGACTAACAGGCGATCTGACAGGCACTTTGAATATCGGCTGACTGACGGCTGATTAGAGCGAGAGCGACACGGCGAACTGAGGGATAGGGGAAAGGAATAGGAAATGAAAACCCTTCCCAGTATCATCTATTCAATTTACAGTAGCTTTTTTTTTGTCTGTTCGTCTGTTTTCAATCCACTAATAAGACTCTTGGGGGTTTGACAGCGGTTTGCTATCTTCTTTTCAAGATTATCATGATCGGTGTCATTTATATTTCTCTTTTTCTTCTTCCCGCTGTCATTTGACTTCTTACTAAGATATTCCTCCTAGGCATGCAGACTTCCAATTTGAAGACATTTTATGCCGTTGAAACTTTACAGTTGTGACACTTCTGGTCAAAAAATGATTCACATTTTGTAGTTTTACTAAGACGTCTTTCCGAAGTTCTTGAAAATGTCAACTTAAGTGAGTAAAAAGAGTGCATGAATTTTTGCGTTTTAGCATGTGAAACCTTTCAGTGCCCAATGTCTTTGAACTACTCTGAACGCAGATGGAATATTGCAGTCGCAAGCTCGCGATTTTATTTTTTTGTATTGTTGTTTACCACGATTTAGTTGTAAATGCTACATTTCCAAGATGTGCAGAGCTCGTACAGTAGCCACGGCGCTGGAATACGAGTATTAAAACTCAAGGAAAGGTGTGTGTGTGTGTGAGAGAGTAGGAGGAGAGAAAGAAGAAAATAAAGGGTGACCGTTTTAAAATCACCTCCTTCACTGGTCCTATAGGAATGCTGCACTGGTATACTAGAATGCTGGGAATTTAACACGCAAGCACATACATACTATACACACACACACACACACACATTTGGGAAAGACTTTCTCTAATAAAAGGAATGCATTGACTCAATTCTTATCTGGGACATTTCAGGGTTAGCGAGTGTTCCTGGCAGATAGTACAGATTTCCCCATAGATAGTAGCGCTAGTCTTTTCAGTTGTGGACACAGTGTGCATCGTCGTGTCTCTACAGTACGTACAGGACAGCAGGTACATCACACAATGGTGAGACGCAGCGCATATAGTTAGATCTCATATAGCGTGTATATGTCAGCTACCAGAGCGTCGACAGCATAGAGGGTAGGGATGCACCGATACTGATAAATAGTAGCTGTCAGGTGAATACCAGGCTGAAATAACAGAAAATTCCTTCAGTACTTAAATCTGATACCAAGAGCCACATGTAACGTGCAACATCAAAGTAAATCATCTCGATTCTCTGTATTTGTCATACATGGAAAGATGTTGGATCTATATAATGGAGAAAAATGGAATGCCTTTTATTTTGTCCCATAACCCCAACGGGACAATGGATCCGTTCTAGGTATCAACTGATACTTTAGCACTCTGAAGAATTGGGACCAGCAGTGAAAAAGTGATATCAGTGCATCCCTGACCAAAGCCAGTGTCCTACTGTAGGTTATATAAGACATGTTCATTATCATACCATCAATTAGCAATGATCTCCAATCAATACAAGTTACAACCAAATGAAACGTTACAGGACAGTATACTGTAGCAAAGTATCCTGCTTGTCTTCATCAGGCTGACAGCAGTTGTCTGATACGGGGCTGAGGATGAATTATCTTGACATCACTGAAAAATATCTTAAAAATGGGAAACATGAGGGGCAGTAGAGGTGTGCATGTTCTGCTTTAACAGCTTAGGTTCACAAAATTACGAATCAACCAATGGAAAATAACCCCTTTGATTGAGATTTTTAGGGAAAGTAGCGGTTTTACGTCAACAAGGTTTCAGACAGGGCTACAATGCCACATAATGTCCCCATATGTGTGGTTCAAGTCCTTCTGGGAACACAGTGGGTTGCTTACATCTACAAAAGCTGTTTGCTGTTTAGGTTTGCTAATAAACAACAATACCAGCAGCAAACAACGGTAGGAGGTCTGGTCTGAGATCAGTTTGATGGTCTCATTAGAGCTGACGATGCATTGGATAGGTTTCAGTAGTCCAAACGTCCGTAGATGGGAGTCCAAGTCTTTGTCACACTGGGAAATGTAGTCCAATAATCCTTGAGTTCTTCCATCTGCGATCCCATAGGAGGAGGAGGAGGAGAAAACGTTGAATTATTTAATATGCAACTAAAGTCAATGTGTCATCAAGCTGTGGCGTCTCAAACCCATTTTGGAGACACTCGCTGCCGCTGGAGACATGCGGCATTTTATTGTGCTGACCAATCAAAAACGGCGTAATTGCATTTCCCACCGTTCCATGTGTGTGTATGACAGGGTTCAGAGACGTAATTTGGCGAAATCATCACTGTTGTTGTTGGGTTGGAGAGCTAAGCGCCAGATTACATTTCTAAAACGAATGCTTCCAGAGTTGCTAACAGAGCGTAGAGGATGTTTCCAGCTGAGTGTCTCCGCTCTCGGTTCGTAGTTCGTAAAAGTAACACATGCACTTTTCGAGGCGTATTGTTGGACCTCAAAGCCGCCGCCCTTCTCCCCAAGCAAGCTTCCCTCCTCCTCGACGAAGCTTCCTTGGTTACTCCCCTCCTTCCATCGCTCATGTCCTTTTTCTTGTCCTTTTGTGAGTCCAACATGGCTGCTGGTATTACAGCATGTTGACAAGATGCCATTATCAAGGTAGATTTGTCCAAAACAGTCCATGGGTAGTTCTTGTTTTACTGTAAATTGAAGTCCTCTCACAGAAAAAAAAAATAGTTATTTGGATCTGGTTTGTAAAAGTAGTATTACAGTAGCCTAGTAGGTCCAATCCTGACATCATAATTTTGCTTGTTAGACTCTCCTCAGTTCAAAGAGCTGCTGTTCTTGTTTAGTTGCATCAGTGTGAGTGTGTGTAAGTTAAGTGTGTAAGAGCATGCATGCATATGTGTGTGTGTGTGCCTGTGTTTTCTGTCCTGCTGGTAGTTTTGTGATGGTTTGGGTTGTTGCAAGAGTGGATTTTCAATCCTCCCTGTCCTTGGCATTAGAACGGTTCGGTCCAAGTGTGTAGAATTGCCTGTGTGATGTGTGTGTGTGTGTGTGTGTTTATATGAATGTGTGTATGTGGCAGTGAGTTTGTGGGGCAGTATGTGCAGTCTGCTAGCAGTGTGTGTGTGTGTGTGTGTGTGTGTCTGTGTATGGCAGTGTGCCTGTGTGGCAGTTTGTAGGTGTGTATGTACATTTGGTGACGGCAGAAGTGTGTTTGTGTATCTATCTGTATCTGTGGTCGGCAGTACACATGCTAATATGTTTTGTGTTTGTAGTGTGTTTGTATGGCAGTAGTGAACAGTGTATTTGTGTGTGTAAGAGAGTGTGTGTCGCGTGTCTTTGCGTGTGGCAGTAGAAGTGTCGTCACTCGTTGCAGGAATCCCCTTTCTCCTCGGTTGCCGCCGGAGACTCTTGTGGGCGGTGCTTGCAGTGGCCCAGCGAATGGCGAGTGGTGGATCTCGATGGGCGGGCCAAGCAGGAAGCGAGAGACTGGGCCGCGCAATCACAGGCTGCCTCCTGAGAAAGAGGAGGGGCCAGTTAAGAAGACGCCATATTGTCAGTGTTGAGACAATGTGCATGTGCTTAAAACATTTTCACAAAGGAAATAGTATGCATGCATGAATGAATGCATTCTCATATTATGCATGCATTTTTATTTTATTTATTTATTTATTTATTCATTTATTTTTATACATGTTTGATTATAGAATTTGAGATTAAGTGCAAAATCATGGGGTTAAGGGGAGGGACCACAGGTGAATAGGACAAAAAAAAATCCTTATCAGAATAAACTTGTCAGATTTTTACCTATTTTTTCATATAGAATGTTTCATAAACAATAAATGACAACAGATATGATAGCTTAGATAAGAAAGCTTCTGTAAATTACCAGCTATTTACCAGCCATGAACATTTTGTGGCTGTGGCTGTATCTACAACTTCAAATCAAAAAAAGTGGTTTGCATACAAGGAATACATTATTTTAAGACCATGGCCAGTTGGTAACAGAAGTGTGTGTGTGTGTGTGTGTGTGTGTGTGTAAATGCATGGCTGTGTATCCTTGTGTTTATATTCATCTGCATGTCCACCAGTCTCACCTCCACCCCAGACACCACAGCCACGGTGTTCCCCGTCGTCTCCTTCTCCTCCCTGGCTGTGTGTCTCATGAACCTCTTATTAACGATCCTGGTCACGCTGTCGTTGGCTCCGCCCAGTCCGGCCAGGGCCCCGAGACCTCCGCCCCCGACCGACACGCACTCCGGCTTGGGCTCGTCCGCTCCGCCTAGCCCCCCGGACACGGCCAGACCTCCCAGGCCGCCCAGGGACTCTCTGGGCAGTCTGTCCCCAGGCAGGGTGACTCCTCCCTGGCCGCGGCCGCCGCAGACGTTCCTGATGAAGTCCTGGACCAGGCCTCCGTACCGCTGAGACGCAGGGTCAGTCCCGCACACCGTCGCCCCGGACGGCTTCCCTGCGGCGGGGGGCTGCCGCGCCGGGCTCGCCCCCTGGCTGCTGGCTCCTGGTGTGCAACAGAGAAAGGATTTTCAAACTAAAAATCATTTGGCCTGTCCGGATCATTTTTACCTGCCAAGGAGGTTATGTTTTCACCTGTTAGTTAGTTTGTCTTTCTGTCTGTCTGTCAGCAGGATAGGGTTAGGTAGTAAAACTTTTGAAGGGATTTCCATGAAACAGACAGATCGGTCTTAGGCCAAGGAACAATTGCTTAGATGTTGGTGGTGTTCAAAATGTGGGATTTCTGCCATTTAATTTTCATTTCATTTCATTTCAATGTTTATTTGAATAGGGGTAGATACATAGACATAGAACATTTTAAAGAAAATAGTCTGATGTCACATAACGTTTATAGCCTAAGCTAATTTGCAATGTTTGTCCATAGATGGGCTTTTGTTAAAACAGAATAGAATACATACACGGAAGGACATAACTATGAAACTAACATAGATAAAGACTTTCCCAATCCTAAGGGTATGTTTGCAGGGTCAATAAATCAATTTAGCTTAAAATGTAAGTGATTAGAATGATATCTTTAGATGATTCAGCAATTCTCCAGCGTTGTCGGAGGCTTGTGCTCTCTGACTGTCTTCTACCATTTTATTCAAAGATTTTATTCACCAAGAATAATAAATATACAGGGAGTCTTGGTGGCATTAGTGCAGAGACACACTGAAAACTTAAGAGTTACACATTAACTGTCTCATTTTCTTACTACCTGTTGTAAATTATAAAGGAATCATTTAATAGTTAATATCCTGAATATTGTAAAAAAATAAAATGATTAGTTAACTCTTGGTATCCTACCTCCTCCGTCGCCCCTCCAGAGCGACTCCACACTTCCAGAGTGTTCCACCACGCTGAAGAGGCTGGACAGGCCGTCGTTGAGGCCGCTGAGCACCGGGCTGTCCCTGGTGGTGGTGGAGCGGGCCCAGGCCGAACCTCCTCCTCCACCCAGGGGTCTCTGCTGGAGGCTCCACAGACTGCGCTCCCTGGAGGACGTCCCGTCCAGCCTGGAGGTGGAGCCTGAAACCAGAACGGGGGGATGGAATGTTAGGGTTAGAATAAATATAGATAGATTAGTTCAATGAACCAAGCAAGCAACCAGTTAAATAACTAATTACTAACTCACTCTTCCAAACAACAAATATATAAAATGAAAAACAAACAATCTAACAAATAAATACACCAAATAAATATACAAACCAAATAAGTAGTCATCTAACTAACTAAGCTCCCATGTATTGTTGGAGTGGACAAAGAAAACTGCATGAACTAACTAATTTTCTAACTCTCCCTAAAACCAAAATCAAACAAATGAATAAATAGATAAATTAACCACATAAGTAGCCTAAATATGGAAGAAAGAATTGAAACATTGTGAAAAAATTGAAAAAAAAATGGCTGGCTAACTAACTCAAAAAACAAGCAAATATATAAATAAGAAACAAACAAATGAACCAAATAAATAGTAAGCTAAATAATTAACTAAGCTCACATTTACTTGACTGACTGACTACCAGACCCTGGGCTAAATAATTCTTAATCTGCCTGGAGTACCAAATGGGTGGGGTTACTGTGTTAGGACAATTCAGACAGCGTCAGCTAAGTTGTCAATCACAGAAAACCATAATAAACTAGAAGGGCACTCGGAGAGCGCAGACCTCCGCCAAGGTTCGTGCTATTATTGCTTGTTCGTGAGTCGGATCCGGATCCGCTCCAAAATGTAATGGGTTCTTCCTCGGCCCATGCTACACCCTTCCACGAAGTTTCATGAAAATCGGGCCAGTAGTTTTTCCATAATCCTGCTAACAGACAAACAAACAGACAAACAAACAAACGGCACCGAAAACATAACCTCCATGGCGGAGGTAATTAGGGTTCAAATATTTCCTGCGACGGTTAAACTTGATGTTTGTGGCAAAACCTAATGTGGCAAACCCCTCCCATCTGGTACTCCAAGGAAGTTAAAACAAAGGCTAAGAATTTAGATACCATTTGACTCAGGTCTGCTATATAACATACAGTAAATACTATATATATATATGTCAATACCTGAAGACACCCGGCGCTGTAGTTTTGGAGATCCATACTTGGGTGAGCAGCACGGCCTCTCGATGCGGCTGTGGACTTTATCCAGCGACGTCGATATCTGCCGGGTCCGGGCCGACGCCAAGGAGGACGTGGTCGTGGACGAGGGGCGGGGAGACCAGGCTTTGGAGTGTAGCCCCGCCCCCCTGCTGCCGGGAAGGCTGTCGGTTTGAAGCCCGACGCTGACGTACTGGGCGGCGGTCTGCGTGGATCTGCTGGACACGCCAACCGCCTGGGAGGGAGAACAACAGATGGATGGATGGAGAAAGAGAGAGAGGGAGATAAAGTATGTTTAGCAGAGTAGAAAATAATGCTAAAAGCTCCTTAAAGCTAAACCTTAAACCTCCACTAGGCAACTTCACAAGTCGGCGGCTACTAATGGGAACGAGAGGTAGCTGTTTGAAACATCGGAACTTCAATACCCAGAAATCCTGTAATGTGACGTCAGTAAACTGCTCACAGCTCGCTCATGTTTACCAACCGGCCGGTCTGTGATGCTTTACACCAAAGGATGGAGGATAGAGAAGTGACTCCAGAATTTCATTTGGGAATCTACAGCGTCTCAATTAGTGTTAGCTCTCTTTTTTGCTGCGGCCCCACTTTGTGATTTAGCCTGATAAGACGGGTGTATTTCTACATATGAATCTTGCCTAGCACAGCTTTAAGTAAAACCTCAACACTCAAAAAGAATAAAATCCAATATGCTAATAAATCTTCTATCATCATTAAACATATACACTAAAACTTTTCATTTATTCATAAAAATAAAAAAAAGTTCACAAATTGCACTTATTGTAAGTCGCTTTGGACAAAAGCGTCTGCTAAATGATATGATGTAGTGTAAAAAGAAATGACCTGACTTCCTGGGTCCTTGCTGGACTTCCTCTCCAGAGAGGAAGAGCGTATGGCCTGGCGGACGCAGTTGGTCATCTCCTTCATGTCGTCGCTCAGGTTGGCTGAAATCTCCCCGATCTCCAGCCCGCGGAACGCCGAAGTCGACGTCATCCCGTCGACCACGCCGTTAGCCGAACCGCTAACGCCGTTGTTGACGAGACCAGGGATCGAACCGACGCTTCTGCTCTCCAGCAGCTCCCTGTGCTGCTTGGACAGCGAGCTCAGCCACTGCTCGTACGAGGAGGAAGAGGAGGGTGAAGAGATGGACGACGAAGGCTGCTGCTGCTGGACCTCCAGGGTTTCCGCTCCGAACACCCCGGGGTCCGAGCCGGTCAGCCCCAGGGAAGAGCTCCCGTTCTGGGCCAGCTGTGGCTCTCTGGCTCCCTGGTTCCTTCTCTGGTGCTCCATGCGTCGCACAGCAGGAGGGCTGTAGTAGATCCGGATCCCGGTGCGGTCCGGAGCGGTGTAGCTCCTCTGGACAGACTCCAGGTCCGGCTCTGATCCCACTATGGTGGGGCCGTCCCAGGTTTTACAGAAATCCCCGACCTCCGGAGTCTGAGACGGGACAGGGGAGAAAGGACAAAAGAGAAGGGCAAGCAGAGATGATGATTCAAACCCATATCAAACAATTATACAAGCTCCGTTACACATTTTGCTCCTTTTCAATGAACCTATTCAGTCTAAACTGAGGGAGAGCAGATCGGAGAGGGAAGAAAAGAAAGTAATGATGATGACTGAAATCCAAATCAAATATGAATATCTCCCTGAGAGGTTTTACAGCCTTCTTCAACCTTTGGTTTCTGAGATAAGACATATAAGAGGAAAGGAGAAAGGACATGATAACTGAAATCTTAAACGTGATCTTAACATCAAATGTCAATATCTCCATTCCAGTTGTCACCAAAGCCGTAAGAAAGAGGAGAAAGGAAAACTAGACACTGTGAAATCAAATGAATAAGCCATATCAAATTATTTTTGGTATATATGAATAAGTTACTGTCCCCAAAATCACGCAACAAAGTTTATTAGCTGTGTTTACGGCCTTTGATATTTAATCAGTAGTTTGCCAGTCATGTTAAAAAAGTAAAAAACATGACCGTTCTCAATATACAATGAACTACACATTCTACACCATTAGAAAGTGCACAATCACAGAACTCAGTACTGACGTCATTGGTCAGGTAGGTCCAGTTCTTCCTGGTGATGTCGCCCAGCTCTGGGCGAATCAGGAGAGGGGGCGGGACTGCGAACGGGCTCTTCTCTTCCTGGTTGGCTGTTCCGTTGACCTCCAGGTCTTCCAGCTCTGACATGGAGCTGGTCCTAACAGAGGAAGAGGAAGGGAGTGATGAACATGGAATGGAATAAAATGATATAGAACAGAACAGAGTAGAATAGAATAGAATAGAATAGAAAAGGTCATACTCTGGTTTCAAGACGCCAAAGTGGCCTTCATTTATGAAGCCATCGTGAAAATCATTGCAAATAAAAAGCGTTGATGAGATGGTCGTAAAAACTCGTAAAAAACATACTGTGCAGTTTAATTTAGTAAATTTTCTCATAACTAGCAGCTTTGTGTTTCTCCACATGTTAGAAGGTAAGATAAAGTTCAAACTGACATGTTTTCGTTTGTGGGAGAAGGAGCGTGCTTCATCTCCAGATTTAAGTGTGTTCCCCCCTTGATCAATCAGAGCCAGTAAGTCTAAAATACGCAAATGAAAATAATGATTTTATTTGTTACCTTGCTAATCCGGTTCCATTAGCGACCGTGTCTGCTGTCGGCTCTGCATCTGACGACTTCTCTGCTTTGGACTGTGAAGACAGAGAACCGCAGAGCGTCACAGATGGGGAAATCTAATAGTTGCATTGAAATAGTTGCATCTATTTATTACAGTTTATTAGCATTTAAATGATCTGCAGACTTCAGTCAAATTGCCCTGTAAGCATTCTTTATTTCCAATTTCCAGACACCCTGGAAGACACGCACACACACTCCTTTCTTTGCCAGCCACTTCCTACAGAGCTATTTTAATTAAAGGAAGCAGGGAAGTGGACATTATGACTGGTATAGACAGCACACACACACACACACACCCCTGCTTGATAATGATGCTGACTCAGTGTGTTTCACCCTCGAAGGATGATCTCACTCTACAGTTTCCCTTCAGAGGAAAGAGGGAGAGACGATGAGGGAAAGTAGAAGAAGGACAGAGTATAACTGTCTATATTATGATATGTTGCTCAAATACACTGCTGGACTTTCACCTACGGCTGCAACCTGCAGGCTGCCTGAGTGTATATAGACAGAAAACTGAATATACAGTATAAATGTACATGGGAAATTGGTAAATGTCAATGAGACAGAATGGTTTCTTTGTGACGATGTCCCTCTTACTCTTCTTTATCTGCGGAGGATTTTACTAACTTTAGCTAGAAAAGCTAGCTAACTTCCAATTTTGATGAAACTTATAGGGATGATGCATCCTGCTGCTGATTGGCCAAAGGCACTCCTGCATCATTAGTCGGGGACGACATGTTTACTTTGACACAAAAGTACTTGCAATGTGCAATAGAGCAGAAAAAAAACACACTAGTAGTAGTAGTAGTAGTAGTAGTGGTAGTGGTACAGAAAAAAAGAAAGACAAGAGTTATGGGAGAGACACACACACACACACACACACACACACACTCAGACTAACAGACAGCAACAGATGCCAGACAGAGTGAATTACAGTATGACCAGCCTCGGCCTCCTGCCAAGTTTCCTATGTGGGTTCAAGTGGGACGCGGTCACTTAATGGAAAGAGCGAGACAGGATCACACTCAACAGACCGTAGGAAAGAGAGGAGGAGAGGAGGAGAGGAGGAAGGAAGGAGAAGATGGGAGATGGGAGAGAGAGGAGGGGAGGAGGAAGGAAGGAGAGGATGGGAGATGGGAGAGAGAGGAGGGGAGGAGGAAGGAAGGAGAGGATGGGAGATGGGGAAAGGAGGGAATGATGGGAAAGGAAAGACGGGAGAAAAGGAAAGGAGGATCAGACTGAAACCTCAAAGGAAACCTCAAAGGAAGTGGGTATGGAAGAGAGGGAGAGGAGAGGTGAAACACTGGCTTACTGTTACTGTACAGACCTCAGCAGACAGAAGACACACACACACACACACACACACACACACACACACACATACACACACACACACACACACACACACAGAGTGGCATTGTTGTTAGTTTTCCAGCAGAACTAAGCCACTAGTTTGGGACAGATTGGGTGGAAGCCAAAGACAGGTAATGGAGCAGGAATGATGGTAGACTAAAGCCAGCCAAGTCTGGCTACACACACACACACACACACACACACACACACACACACACACACACACACACACACACACACACACACAGAGTCAGACAGAGTCCTGCTTCATTACCTGCTACTGTCTGACTCTGTGTCTGTGTGTGTGTGTGTGTGTGTGTGCATGTGTGTGTGTGTGTACATGCGTGTGTGTGTGTGCGTGTGTGTGTGTGTGTAAAAACCCTTCAACCCCTGACCACGTAAACACTGATGCGATGCTCTCATCCCTCAGTGACGTGCTGCAGCAGCTTGGCTGTCCCGCTGTAATCTGACTGGAACACAAACACACCAGCAGTGACCGTGCTTTCCCACTGAGCTCAGCCTAACTTCAGACTGCAGCTTTCCCACTGAGCTCAGCCTAACTTCAGACTGCGGCTTTCCCACTGAGCTCAGCCTAACTTC